>NW_025802951.1:0-4369 GCF_021613505.1 Equus quagga
CAAAGGGGAAAAGACAAGTCTCAGAGGTGAAAAAGTTCTCTGTGTTGCACTTGCAATTTTTCTGTGTGATTGTTTCAAAATTATATATGTATTTTAAAATTTCTTGTAGAAATACTAATTCTGATTGAAACAGAGTCAGTGGTCTGAAAAAATTCAAACAAAGCATTTCCAGCTTTTCTTGTAGCTCTTTCTTTTTGGAATTTTCTAATCCTGGCCAATTATTGGGAAGGGTATTCAATAATAAAAGAAATCCATCATTTATTCCCTCCACAGGAAGGTCCCCGTGCCAGGCATCACTCAGTTTCAGAATTCCAGTTGCCTGGGACTGCTGATTTTCAAACTGGATGAGACTGCATGTGGGCATTGAAAAAATATTTGGAAGACAAGGCTTGGCACTCAAGTTACTTTATTTCTCCTCAAGGGTGCTGTCTGTGGGCAGAACCAATCTACCATTGTACTGCTGTATTCCTCTGCTGCTTAAGCCCCAGATCCCTGCTCCCACCATCCCTCCCCAGGCTCTGTTGCGGGCATCCTAATTGGAACTACAGGTGTGTGTGAGAAATGACTCAACAGTCCTGACTTGCAGACCATTTGAATAGACACACAGACTCAGAGGAAGGAAAATGTCTCTTACTGTACACGCTATCTCAGCAAAGCCAAACAAATTTGCATGCATATTGTTGCAAGTGCAGAGGAGAGAGACTTGAAAATGTTTCCATCAAGCAAGGGGTTGCACATTTAAGTTGTTAGTAGCAGGGGCCAGCCCTGTGGCACAGCGGTTAAGTTCACACGTTCTGCTTCAGCGGCCTGGGGCTCGCTGGTTTGGATCCTGGATGTGGACCTACACACTACTTGTCAAGCCATGCTATGGCAGGCGTCCCACATATAAACTAGAGGAAGACTGGTACGGATGTTAGCTCAGGGCTAATCTTCCTCAAAATAAATAAATAAATAAATAAATTCTTTGCAGCATATTCATATTACTATATTAAGATGTGTACAATGCCATAGATAATCCCTCTCAGAGCCGCCATGTATGGTTGGGCAGGTTACGTCCTGCACAAGGGCACCTGGCTGATTAAGGCTGTGTCCACCCAGAGAAAGGGCTGTATTTTAAATTTTGCACCGAGGCACTGTATGGCACAGCTGCAGCCCTGAACATATTATCTGTACTGCTCTAACTTAGTGAACAACAAAAAAAATTGTATAAGAACCTTGATATGTTCACTTCTGACTCCACTCCCTCAACTCTTTAAAATCTTGTTTTTCACCCAGAAATTCTCCTTCCCTGTAGCGTGTCAGCAACCTCATCCTTGCAATCTTGGAAAACTGGAGAAACACTACAACATGATACTTGCAGAGTTAAGACTGTACAGAGAACTAGGTGACTAGAAAAGAACAGGCAAGAAGATTGGCTTAAATTTCTAAATGGCAGTGACTTTAAACTTGTCTGTAACATTTTGCATAAGGCAGAGGTGTAGAACTGGTGAAGGTGGATTCTCTTACCATTATTTGAATAAAGTCATATTCAATATCACCACAGTGAAGAGATAATTCTGTACTCATTATAAAAATTTTACCCAGCTTATGTTTCCATCTAGTTCCACAGAGAAAATGAATATCTGTTGCGTAAGTCCCTGGGAAAAAAAATTCTGGAACAATGACTTTCTCCTGCTAAAGCAAGTTCATGCTGGAGGTGTCATACTACAGAGGTTTTTAGTAAGAATTACTGTTGGTGGAAAATTCCCCTTAGCCCCTTTTCAAGTGGAATTTTGTAAAAAAGGAAGCAAGAGACAATATTCTCACTGACAAGCCTGTTCAGAAAGACAGGTAGACAAATTACTAATTATATAATGATTAGTGAGTCGAAGTATGCATTCCAAATCAAGTTTTAAGTCAAGGTACAGTACTGAAAAACTGTAAATCGCTCGTTGGCTCACCACGTGGTTTGACTCGATAACGAGACTAGTTCGAATTTCTTTTTAACGTTATATTATTTTTAAAAAGTTGCTTTTTAACAGTAATCCAAATAACTCCAGTATGTCTTATGCTGAGATTTTTAATTAATTATTGCTTTATTATTAATATTTCAAAATCATATGAAACAGTATAGAGAATGACATAATAAACACATAATCCCTCTCACGCAGCTGTAACAAATATTTTGATTTTGCCATATTCACGTCATTTTTTTGGTTAAAGAAGTGAAATTTACCAATGTGGCCACTGTCCTTTACATGGCCTCATCCAATGCCATTCCCTCTCTCAGACCCAGAAGAAACCACTATTCAGAAGCTGGAGTCTTTTCATTCCAAGCATGTTTTTATACTTTTACCTGCTATGTACATAAACAACATAATTCTATAACTTGGGGTTTTTTTCACTTAACATTATATTTGTAATATTTTTCTATATTGATATACATACTTCTAAGTCATTCATGCTGATTACTGTAGGGTATGTCAATAGTTTACCTACCCATTCTGCTACTGAAGGAAATTTTAGTTTTTTGCAGTTTTTCACCATTAAAACAAGACTGTGATGAATATTCTCATGCATTTTTCCTGAGGCACATGTATGAGAGTTTTTCCAGAGAGATCTATCCATTCCGTTTGCTCTTCTATGAAGCTTGCTTAAGTATGACAGATTTGTATAGCTGTAGCTAGCGCTAGAGGTTGCTGAGAAATTCTTCTCTTTGTGGAGGAAAATATAACTGTCAGGAAGGAGTCTCAGGGTGAGCTGGGCCTCTACCACATGCACCGGCTGTTATAGAAGCCGGCCTCACTCGGGGGAACAGCACATACCTTCCAGCCCCATCCTCCTCCACAAGGAGAGCTACTACATGCAGGGCATGCAGCTCTCACCCTGCAGATACCCAGGAGGGTGCTTATAAAATCTGGAACAGACTGATGAGAGCATTGTGGAAAGGATATATGCATATGACAAATAGCCAAAGCTGTTTCGGAGGTTTAAAGGTGAACGCGACAGCTGTGGTGCCTTGCTTAGTGGTCCGCTAAAGATTTCCACATCTAATCCTTGAGACCTGTGAATATGTTTCCTCACATGGCAGAAGCGACTTTGCAGTTATGATTAAATTAAGAACCTTGAGAAGAGGTGATTATCCTGAATTATCTGGAAGAGGAGTGGGGTCCAATGCAGTTACAAGGGTCTTCATAAGAGGGAGGCAGGAGGATCAGAGTTAGAGAGACACCGGAAAATGCTAGGCTGCTGCCTTTGAAGCTGGAGGAAGGGGCCATGAACCAAGAGTGCAGGCTGCCTCTAGAAACTGGAAAGGGATCTTCCCCTAGAGCCTCCAGAAGGAACACAGCCTTTCCAACACCCAGGGAGACCCATTTTTGACTTCTGAGCCTCCCAAACTGTGAGATTATAAACTTACGCTGTTTTAAGTCACTGAGTTTGCAGTAATTTGTTACAACAGGAGTATGAAATGAACAATGCCAAAGGTGGATGAAGACCCACCTTGTGGATAATCACAAAGTGGAGGAACAGCACTCTTTATGGATCCTGAGAACAAAGCTGGCTGACATGAAGCCTGACCTTTAGAATATGTGGGTATAGTTGGTTGAAGTAAATCAACGTGCTGCTTGTGTTGACTTTCCCTTCTGGGAATTGGAGGAAATTCCTTCTGGCATCACTTGGCTGCCTAGTCAATCCCTGATTTTAGAATCCAAGACAGTCTTCTCTGTCTCCCTGTTCTGTGTCTGAGGACTGCTCCCTGACCTTCATCCAGCTGGGATCCTACACTCCAGCCCAAGTAGGTATGTGCAGACCTCACTTTGGGCTGGACCTCCTCCTGGTTAGACCCCTGTCTGTGCCCTCTCACTTTGATTGGACCTCTGGACGTTGACCGCTGGCCTGTTCTATCTGAGCATGTGTGTGCTTTATAACAAATCTAGATCTTACTGCTCCAATTGCCTGGACTTCTGACCTGTTTTTATTTGTCCTCCAGCTTGCTCTGACCTCTGAGACCTATGTCTTGACCTGACAGTCAAGCCTTTTCTAATTCTGTGACTTTTATACAAAGCACACTTTCTAGCTAGTTCTTCCACCTGCTTAATTTAGCATCCCCACATTAAAAAGAGGGTCTTTCTTTTCTGCAACCTGAATAGAGGAGAAGCCGCCATGAATCAACAACCTGTTCCAGAGCCAGGAACTGTGTTATAAAGCTCTATACACATATGCCATTAGATCCTAAAAGATCCCAGGGTATATCAAAGCTCAGAATATCAGTGCCCCAGGCATATATTTCTGGAAAATACACCTTCTTTCTTTCAGAGAACTGCTCCCCACCACCCCATTAAGACTATATTGATATGGCAGATGTGGCTAATCATAGTTGTCCACTCTC
>NW_025802952.1:0-2001 GCF_021613505.1 Equus quagga
TTTTCTGCAAACACTCTGAAAACTGCAAAGAAGGTTTTTATTGTTTTTGGCCACTTTATTTCAGTAATATCCCCATTATGATTCTCAGTTGTTGGTTTCTCTTTAATTTTCCTTCTCTCTCTAACCTTCTCATAGTTAAAAGTTGGCTTAAAAGTCCATAATATTCAACGTTTATAAGAGAGCTTATTACAGACTAGGCACTCAAAAATTCGCTGTTTTCCAAATGAGTAGATGAGTCATTATTCATGAATTTAGTGGGAGAAGCTATGCTCAACAACTCTTTAAATTATTCTAAATATACTTCTTTTCTTTTCCTTCTTTTTTTTTTTTAAGGTTTACCTTTCCTTGTGCATCCTGACCAAGAAATATCTTTGATTATGATCAATGTATTATGTCAAAATGTAGGCTAGTTAAACTTTTGTAAAGTTGCCTGGAATGTCATTTGTTAGGGTATAAACACAAAATCTAAATGAAGGGTTATATGTGTTGTGTACAAATCTTAATTATTTTGAAATGGACAAACTTGTCATTACATTTGTAACCTTGTACAGAGGATTTTTCACTATGTGCCTAGCTTGGTGTCCATTCAGCTAAAATTGAAAAAAAAAGGTGCATGAAGAGTTAAAAATCAGAAATTAAACAAAGTATATGTAGAGATGACTATTTTATATTACATGGCCCAATCCTGTATTTATTTCTATCCCCTTTTTGAAAGTATTTATAAAACTAGTTGAGGACAGCTGTATTTTTTTGTTGAACTATTTAGTAGAATTTGTTCCTTTTTGTCTGTATGTGAATAAATGCTGTACATTTTGCAATACAAAAAAAAATTATTCTAAATACAATCTTCCAATTTTATGGAAAATATTTTGAACAAAAGACTCCAACAGGATAAATATAAGGTTAGATTTGTGGACAAAGTTCAACCACAGAGAACAAACTCCCTAAACTTAGGGTGGCGAAAATCAGACTGTGAACATATGGGAGTAATTATCATAGCAGTCATTCTTCATTCATTTAACGAATATTCATTAGGAGCCTATTCTGTGCCAGATCGCACACACACACACATACACACATACACAGAGAACAGTCAATAATGCACTACTGTTGAAAATACAAGAACAAATAAAAACTGAAATTACTTAAAGGCAGAAAAAAGTAATTAACAATAACTTTTTTGTTTGTTGGTTTAGTTGCCTTTATTTTTTAGAAGAGAGTAGAGGCCGCTAACAACTGGCACTTTATTTGGGTTTTTGGGGGGGTTTTTTTGAGGAAGATTAGCCCTGAGCTGACATCTGCCGCCAATCCTCTTTTTGCTGAGGAAGACTGGCCCTGAGCTAACATCAGTGCCCATTTTTCTCTACTTTATATTTGGGACGCCTGCCACAGCGTGGCTTTCAAAGCAGTGCCACGTTCGCACCGGGATATGAACCGGTGAAACCCAGGCCACTGAAGTGGAACGTGTGAACTTAACCACTGCACCACCAGGCTGGCCCCTGACATTTTAAATACGGCATATTTAAATGTTTTAAATCTTTGAAATAATACTGAAAAATAAAAAATATTCTGTGTGACTCTGAAGAATCTAAATGCATGTTTGTCCAGTCTATTGCCTCTGTTCAGAGTCTTGAAGTTTAGAAGATGTGTCATCTCTAGGACCATATGAAGTGAGGGTATCTTCATCTGCTTGATGAAATCAAAATAACACGCTTAGTTTACTTTCAAAACAGCAAGAGAATTTGGTAAAAGGCTAACTCCTTTGCATGACGAACACTCTCAACAGTCCAGAAATAGAAGAGAAATTCCTGACTCTAACAAAAGATATCTATCAAAATGCCAAAGTCAATATTATTCCCCCTAGGGTCAGGAACAAGACAAAGAGAGACACTACCACTACTTCGACTCACTCTCATACTGAGAGCCTGGCCTCAAGTCAGGAAAAGGAAATTAAATATAGTTTGGAAAGGGAGAAATAAAGCCATTTTATTCATAGATGAT
>NW_025802953.1:0-7580 GCF_021613505.1 Equus quagga
ATTTGCCGATGACATGACTGTTTACATAGGAAATCTTAAGTAATTGACAAAGAAGCTGCTAGAACTAATAAGTCCATTTAACAATTTTGCAGGATACAAGGTTAATATGCAGAAATGGGTTGAATTTTTATACAGTAGCAGCAATCAATTGGAAAACGAAATGAATTTAGAAATTCAATTTGCCACAGCATGACGATTCATAAAACAGTTAGGAATAAATCTTTATTACTGTTCTGTTCAAAGTGTTTTCTAATTTCTTTTTTGATTTCTTCTGTGAGCCATGGATTATTTAGAATTGTGCTGTGTAAATTCCAAATAAAATGTGTGAAGGTCGATGGTGATAACTTCTGATGGGTAAATAGAGCAGCAGAAAGAGAAAGATACCAAGAAATCTCAGAATCTTCCCTGAAAGGCTGATCTGTGATTGAGACGAGGAGGGGGTGAGAAAGGCCACGACATGAAAAGCCGAAGGAACATTCCAGGCAGAAGAAACAGCAAGTGTAAAGGCCCTGAGGCAGGTAGAGGCGGGAGCTCTGGGGGCCACTGTGGCCCAAGCAGAGCGAACAGGAGAGCAGTGAGCAGTCTGGGGCTGCTTCGATGGGACCCTGCTCCTCCTGAGGTCACTGGCTTCTACTTTGGTAATCAGAATTAACCGTTAACTTCCATTGATAAAGAAAAGAATGGAGATATTTCAACAAGTCTGTGGCTGAATCAATATTTTCTCTTAATAAGATATTAAAATGGTTGGTTAGAAATAAATGGAGCCTCATCTTCCTGGAGTACGTGAGCTGTGTTCTGAGTATTTGCAATTATGGTGCATGAAATGAGCACTCTCCATTGAGATTGCTTCTAGAAAATCAGTGATGATGCCTCACAGCGCCCATAGGCTCCGAGGGTGTCATCCGAGTGAGACCCACGTGACGGCAGGAGTGTAAAGTGCAGGAGGGAGTCACTGGGACCAGCCACAGACCCTGGTCCTCAGCCTGCAGGCAGCGTCTGCGCACAGTGCGCATGAGGGAGCTCGCTCTGAGCCTGTGCTGTGGGGAGAACCTCAGGCCTGCGCCAGCCACCGAGACCCTCCAGTTGCCCCCGAGCATCAGGACGCCCCAGCCTCTGCGAGAAGATGCAGGTGAGAACAAATGTCTGTCGTCCGTCCTCTGACCTTGACCCGCTCTGTCCTCCTCGAGCGCTCTCGGCGTCTCTGTTCCTCACTCTGCCGGGCTCTGTCTGGGACACGGGATATGCTTCCCACTGGTTCCCCCCTACAGGGGCTGCCTCTAGGGTCCGGGGGAACAGGCTGGGCTGGGTCTGCTCGTCCCCCTGGAGAACGGGAAGGAGGGTTCAAGAGACAGAGGCAGAGACGCCAAGAGCCTCAGAGGGGCCAACCCCTGAGCACTTGGCTCCAGCTCTTTTTCCTTCATTTGCTTCTTAAACCTCCTGAGAGCAAGTGGTGCTGCAACAGCCAGTAAGTACGAAAGGCTTGAAACATGGGATTCCTGCGGGCAGCTTCCCCAAAGGAAAATTGAAAGCACAAGTCTTGGGACTAAAGAAAATGACACCGATCTCCGAAAGTGACACCCTAAAACCAGCACACGTTAGATCCTAACGGGAGAGAAGAGCGAGCTGGGACAGGGTGTGGGGCCCGCACCTGCCGGGACCGTGGTAACCTGGCTCCGTGCGCACCACACCTGCTCCAACCACATCATCCCGAAGGGACGTCTCTGAGAGAAGGGCTCAGAGTCAGCGTGGCGCCTCTCGGCTTTGGCCTTTCCGACAAGATGCTCCCTGGTCTGAAGGCGGGAGGGTCTGCCCCGGGCGGGGGGCCGGCGGGGGAGCGCAGCCTGCTGTGCACGTGCATCTCGAGAGCATCAGTCTGACGTTTGGAAGCAGCCATCACACCACCAGATCCACTGGTTCTGATTCGTCTCACCTGTTGACGATCACAAAGGCAGGACAGGGCTGAGATCCTGAGAAATCCCAAGATCTCATGAGGAGCGTGGCTCTGCCTCCCGTCACTGGTGCTGAGGAGCGAGGCGGCACCAGGACCCTGCGTCTGGCTTGCAGACCCGCCGTGTTGGTGGACGCGGGCCTCTCTCGCTGTGGACTCTGCACGGCTTCCCCGCAGGCCTCAGCCTGAACTCACGCGCGTTGTCTCTTCAAACACGCATCCCCTTCCGGCCTCAAGAGTCCATCGTTCTCACCGAGCACGCGCAGTCACGGGCCTGCGAGCTGCAGAGCCGCATCTCTGGGTCCCAGGATGCAGCAAAGCCACGAGGCCGCACTGTGGCTGCCCCTCGTCCTGTCTGTCCCTTCATGGATGTCCCTGGCTTTAGCTCTAGGGGTACAGAGAGAGAAAAGAAGCTGGATTCCACCCCTTTCCCCTAATGTGTGCACTGCGTTTATGATGCCAGAAGTCCGTGTGACGGTCAGCTGTATGTGTCAGCTTGGCCAGGCCACGGTACCCAGATATGTGGTCAAACACTGTTCTAGATGTTTCCGTGAAGGTGTTTTTGTTCCATTACTTTCTTCTTCCAGCTTTATCGAGGTATTATTGATAATTAAGAATTGCATTGTCTCTGTGAGAGGGTTTCCATTCCCTTGAATATACACCCAGAAGTGGGATTGCAGGATCCTATCGTATTTCTATTTTTAATTTTGTGAGTAACTTCTAAACTACTTCCCATAATGACTGTACCAGTTTATATTCCCGCCAGCAGCGCACAAGCGTTCCCTTTTCTGTGAAGATATTCTTTAGGCAGATTAACGTTTGAGTCAGCAGCCTTTGAGCGGAGCCCATCAGCCTCCGTAATCAGATTACTGATGCGTGGACTTCATCCAGTCAGGCGAAGAACTTGATGGAAAGGACTGACCATCCCCAGCGGAGGGATTCTCCTCCGGGCGGCCCTGGGGCTCCAGGCTGCACCGTCGGCGCTCCCCTGGGTCTCCAGTTTGCCCGCCCACCCTGCAGGTGTGGCCGGGACCAGCCCCCACAACTGCGTAAGTCAACCCTTGAAGTCGCCCTCTCTCTCTAGACACACCTCCGCTGCTGGGTGTCGTCTGTGAACAAAGACAGTTTTATCTCTTCCTTTCCAATCACGTGCCACTTATTTCTTCTTCTGATCTAATTGCACTCCGTAGGACAGAAGGCGAGTGGTGAGAGAGGACGTCCTTGCCCCGTTCCCACTCTCAGAGCGCAAGGTGTCAGCCTCTCACCGTCGAGTGTGATGTTGGCTGTGGGTCTTTCATGTGAACCCTTTACGGGGTCAGGAAGTTCCCTTCGATTGTTCATATTTTGAGAGACTTTATCACGAATGGGTGTTGAATTTCGTGAAATGCTTTTCTGCATCTGGTGACATAATCATGTGCTTTTTCTTATTCAGTCTGTTACTATGATGAGTTACATTGATTTGTGTCCATTTCTTTTAATTGGCTTTATTTTAATCAGGTAAAGTAAATAGTCATTTATTTTCAAGAAAGTTATATATCATATAATATACATAATAAATGATAATATAACACTACATAAATAGATATTATATACGGTTCCTTCTCTTTTTCTCGGAACCCTCTAGAGCTGACTGGCTGTGTTTCATACCGTCCTTTTGCTCCCAGTTTGGACCTCGTTTGCCAGACCCCCTTCTGGTCAGCAGGACCCGTGTGGCGGAGTTCTGGCTGCTTGAACGAAGGAGGAGAGTTGTGAGCCGCCTCTGCGCGAGCCTGCGAGGACTTCCCATGTCACGTGCTCACACGTGCTGTCCATCCTCCTTCCTGGTGGGTGAGCGCGTCCCAGAGACACCTGGAGACTCGTGCTGAAGATGCTGGAGCCAGCGAATGGGCAGAGCCCGTGTTCCCGCCGCTCCGCGTAGAGGAGGGGACACACACTTGCCGCCCGCTCATCAGGAGCAGCAGTTTGGCGAGTAGGTGAGTGAGAAACAAACTTCTATCGCACCTAAGCCCTTTTACTCCTTACAGCCCTTTTATCTTTTATAGCTGTGGAGCGGATTTCTCATAACAGAAAAATTAATCATCAGCCTTTACTTAAAGCTCAAGTGCCAGGCGGTGAAGACACTCCTACGGCAGGCGGTGAATGTGGAGACTGATGCTGTGTGGTTGTAACGCATTTGATCAAGCAGTTGCCTCCCAGGACTTAGAAGGCAGACAAGGTTCCGAGGGAGGCTGAGCCTGTTGGGGAGCGAGGGGAGGGGGGAAGCGCGGTAGGAGGTGTGAGGATTTTCTTTTCTCCTCTGAAGACGTTACAGAGCAGAGAGGAGCTCCTTGAAATCACTCTCTCATTTGCAAACAGAAATGAAATTGAATAGCAAGCGTCCAAAGAGCCATGGAAAAGGAGCCGCCGGGGTTATCCTGTGACGAAGTGTTCCCTGGGTGTCTGCCATCTGTGCAGTTAAAGAAAAACAGCCAGGTGACGAGATGCAGCAGGAGAAAGGAGTGGGAAGAAACGGGGAACAGGGCCCGTCCCAGCCAGCTGCTCGGGCGCAGAAAAACGGATGTCTCTCTTAGAACCTAACCAAGATGTTAACTTTTTCATCCGGTCAACAAATACTCACGAAGCATCGATAGGCCAGTCACTGTCTTGTTATCTTGTGAAAAAGATAGCTAAGGTTTTTACCTTAAAGTTGAAAGTGGTCTCAGTGGGGAAGTTGGCAGGAAGACAAACTATGTCCCCTGGCGCTTGATGAGATATTTTCTCCAGGGAGCGTGTTTGGAGCGCTCCGTGAGCCTGGCAGTTGGCTCCGTCTGGTTTGGTGTTGAGGGAGCCCTTCACGCGAACTCTAAGCAGCTGTTTCTTCGTTTCTCACATGAGTCTCTTTGTGCCAGTGGTGAACGAGATTCGTGTATTCTTCTAGTTTGGGATATTGTTAAGCCATAAGGGAAACAAATGTGGGTGTGAATTTCAATGCTTAACTAGTCTCCCTTTTGACATAACTTTGTAAGTTAATTTGTAAATTTGAATTAATGAGTATTAAATGTATTATAAATCAAATAGATTACTTATCAGATCTTGTACCAAATAGTAGCCTAATATTTGAGGCTTATCATCTTAAATTTACTAGAAATTCTAATTCTTTGTTACGTGCATTATCAACATTCACAAAGTGAAATCACAATTTAAATTCCAATTAAAGGGACAGAACTGACTTAAGAAAACAGTTACTTGGTAAAGATTAGTTAATAAATGTCTCCTTGGTTCCATTCAGTGGTGCCAGTGAAGAGATTAGAGCGGAGCAGAGAGAAAAGCCCATAAATACAATTTGCTGGGAGGGGCACCAGGCGTTGTGTAGGACACAGGGTGAAGGCCTTCCCCCTGAGCTGCCACCTCCTAGAGGGGACACCAGGAGCACAAATGGGAGCTGGCACAGGATGATGCCGTCTTCCCGATGCCAGTGCAGCCGTGCCGGCCTCACACAAGCCCAGCCGCGAGCTGAGTGCCTAGAACACAGCCTGGAACATGGGGATGCCGCCTGTCAACCACAAAGAGCACCCGAAAGGCCAGATGCTCACAAGCAGCCGTCCCGGGGACACCATTCAACGCAGAACCGTCTCTGAGCACACGGCCTTCTGCGAGGGGTTTTATGTGGTAGAACACGGAATCGAATCGCACGTCAGTTATTAATGGAATTCTTCAATACAAGCATAGCCGTTCAACGGAAGGAAGAGGATGCACAAATCAATGCTAATAAATAGGGTCATAAAGAAGTGGTTCTGCCTTCAAACCAATTCTAAAGCGTTCAGTAAGACAGTGACACTGCACATCTCTCCTGTGACACGCTCACAGCAGTTTTTCGTGCATTCAGAAGTCGTGTGTCTGTGTGTGCACGTGTGTGTGAATGAGCCATGAAGGAAATGCCACTGAGTCGGAGCCAACACTACTGTTGTGTATTCTGTGCACGATAATAACTGAAAGCAAATGGACAAATACATTTTTGTATATTACTGGTGTTCAGTTTATACAATTTTGTTAATATTCATTCTTATGTAAACGTACTTCTCTTTTCTGATGATGTCTATTGATTTGCAAACTTACAGAATGTAGTCAAGAAAAGAAGCCCCTGGTGAAAAGAGAGACGAGTTGAAGATTTGCAATGCGAGGCGGGAGCAGTCGCCCCAGCAAGGTCCCTCCAGCAGGTTAGAGGGACAGGCTCTCAGGCTCCGGCCTGGGCTCTGGGGACGTGCGAGTCTAGGATTTCTTCAGGAGCTTCCAGGGAGAGGGACTGGCCCTGGGACCAGGCAAGGTGGTCACCTGCACGTGCCAGCATCGTGGCTTCTGGGAGCAGAGTTCTGGGAGGACCCTCCGCAGCTCCCAAGCTTTGTCCTTGCTCCCAGGCTCGCGGGAGGGTCTGAAGCTGGAGGCTGGTGGAGTGAACGGGATCAACCCCAAACTCAGGGGTCCAGGCCCCTCCCCCATCTCCATCTTCACAGGGGTGACCCCTGCAGCAGGGCGAGCAGATGGCTCACGAGCCCCGAAATGACCCCACGGGCGTCTCTCCCAGACCGCAGCCCTGGACGTCACACCCGAACAACGGGTCTGAGTTACCAACGGCGGTGAACGCAACAGCACACGGCACGAGTGTGGATGGGGCCCACGCCTTTTCCGCTTACAAGAACGCTCTCTTCCTTGCGACTGTGCTCGTGAGCCTCTGTGGGTTGGTGGGGAACGGGACGGTCATCTGGCTGCTCGGGTTCCGCATCAAGAGGAACCCCTTTTCCGTCTACATCCTCAACTTGGCCGGTGCCGACTTCGCCTTCCTCTTCTGCAAAAGCGTCAGGTTCCTACTTTTTCTTTTAAATCGCTCCGTAGCTGTGCTCAATGTGCTCATACGAGGGGTCACCTTCTCTTCTTACCTGGGGGGTCTGAGTCTGCTGATGGCCGTCAGCGTCGAGCGCTGTCTGTCCGTGCTCTTCCCCATCTGGTACAGGTGCCGCCGCCCGGCGCAGCTCTCGGCCATCGCGTGCGCTCTGATTTGGGGGCTGTCATTGTGTCCGGGGATCTTGGTGTTCTTGTGTGTCCACTTTGTGGACTTCTCGTGTGATGTAGTAAACTTGGTCTATAATGGGATGTTCTTCCTTACCTTTCTGGTGCTCTGTGTGTCCAGCCTTGTTCTGCTCATCAGGGTGCAGTGCTTCTCCATGCGGAGACAGCCCGCCAGGCTCTCCAGGATCGTCCTTCTCACGGTCCTGGCCTTCCTGCTGCTCGGTCTGCCTCTCGGCGCAGGCTTGCTGGCCGACAGGCTCTCCCCCTCCTTCCCCTATTATGACGTTGTGCTGCCCGTCTTCCATCTCCTCTCCGCCCTGAACAGCGGGGTCAACCCCCTCATTTACTTCTTCATGGGAAGGCAGAGGCAACAGCGGGGCCGGAAGCCTCTCAGAGAAGTGCTCCAGAGCGCGCTGACGGAGGACGTGGAGCTGAGCACAGAAGAGCCGCCGTCCCCAGACGACACCTGATGTCCCCCTGAGCCCAGGGAGAGGGCAGCTCTGCTGGAGCCTCAAGATCCGACCCTGCACGAGGGCCCACCCATCCTGCACCCACTTTAAAGGCCGGCACAGCCACCCCATCTCTTACA
>NW_025802954.1:0-5728 GCF_021613505.1 Equus quagga
GGGAGTAACACTCACAAGCAGCACACTTCTGACCCACTACACTGTCCTTAGAAGTTGTTCAGACTTTATTTAAACAAACAAACAAACAAAAAAACAGACAAGCAAAAAGAAAATGGGAAAACTGTGCTTTTAAAGCCAGCCAGCTCCCAGATGGACAACCTCCCAATGGAACTCCAGCTGGTTTGCTGTATGGAAACAATGCTTGCAAGTATCTAACAAAATGGGAAGGATTAACTAAGAATGACTTAAGTGGCCAAAGTGGGGAACGTTCGATATCTCAAAGCTACTGTATTTGTGCGCACGAGTAGAAAGAGCCGGCTCTAAAACTAAAGCAAAAGAATGGGAAGCTTATTATGATTGGCATTTAGAGGCTTCAAAACGTAATAATGAGAAAGTGAATTCTTTACAGGAGACTAACCGTAAATTGGCAGAGACTGTATCTGAATTAAAAAAAAGGATAAGAAGTCAGAAACCATCCCAGCCCGCTTATCCCTTCCATCTCCTCTGCAGCTGCCTTTGGAATCTCAGAGCTCATCTCCTTCTTCTTTTCTAAAGAGCTCTATTCCATTGACTTAAAGTAAGCCCTTACAAAAGGTTTTTCTGAGTAGAACTAACCCAAATGTCTTCATCTCTCTCAGAGTTACAATGGCCATTTTCGCCTCCTTTTTAGCTTTGCAACCGGGAAACAAATCTTTAAGGAGTAAAAAGCTCCACCCCTGGGAGCCCCAACTTTGGGTTTCTGGGCCTGATCACCCCAGCAACCCTAAGTGGGGTGCCCTCTCTTGACAGTTGACTCATTGAGTATTTTAGTCACCTACTGAGTCAGTTATAAGGGTAGGAGACCTGTGATTTATTCTGTGAACTGTCCTGCTGGGGTTGTGTGCCCAGCATGGGAACTGTTGTGTGACTCTTATCTTGATAACCCGCTGGAAGAGGCCATGAGGGCGAGGTCTGATCTCATCTCTTCTTTTCTTTGTCTGTTTTGCTCATCATCTCTTCTGTTGTCACCAAGTCGAGGTTAAGTTCAGGCTGGACCTGACCAGAACCTGGACCTCCTGTAAATCGAAAACTTGGGTTTGTCTGTGCCTTTGTGATGCAGTTGGCCAGGTAGATCAACCTGGAATGTAATTTGAGTTAAAACCCAGTTTCTGAGAAATCAAGAGTTTTGGCATAAAGTAAGTGCTTACATAAATTCTAAATGTAGTAGAAATTAACCCAGTATCTTTCAAAGTTAACGTCTTGTGAATTAACCTTTGGTAAATGAAAGCTTGTTTAAGTTTGCTGGTTTGATTGAAAATAGTCTTGTTGTCAGAGTTGTCGGTATTTGCATAACGATGCAGGCATGCAGCCTGGGTTTACTAGTCAAATAAGTTCATGCTGTCTCTTAGAAATTCGTTAGCAAAATAATAGCTTTAAATGAGGACCAGTTTTGTCTCATGTCTCATGAGGTTTTCATAGGTAATCTGAACATAAGTGTTGGAAACAAACCGTTTAAATAGATAAAAGTGGGTACAATAACTGTTTTATGGTCTGTATACTTGGAAAAAAAAAAAACACCTTTGAAATTCTTTTTGGTTTTGCCAAGTCAAGTTAAATGATAAAAATCTGAGTATCTGGGTAATTTTTGGATTGGATAGAACAAACGTTGCTAAACATCTAAGTTTATCTGCTTTTGGTTTTTATTGCAGAGATGCTAAAGTCTATGGGTTTTTAACTGTAAAGTGATGTGTTCCTAGAAATTATGAAGTGTTTAGAATGCTGATATAAAGGACAATTCATAATTGCTTACCTTTTGTCTGTTAATGGTTAAAAGTTCTAATTAACATATGTAATTAAAGCCATTGGAAATTAATAAGGAAAACAGCTCTGCATTCAAGGAAAGTTAAAATGTAAGTTTTCAGTAAAGAAGGTATAAAGAATGGAAATATTTTTGTTTGGTTGGTTAAGAAAGATAAATTTGTCCTAATGTACTAGAAGAGAAGAAAGAAAGCATGGGACAAATTCTGAAGGCAAAAAGAAAGTTGTAGAAGGTTTGTGAAGGAGAAATTCTGAAAGGAGTTTTATGCTTGGTCACATAGACTGAGATTAAAGTAAATCCAATTAAGCAAATGAGTTTTAATGTTAAAAAACAAAACTGCTAACAGATTAAGATCAAGAACCAGTTATACAGGACTGAATGAACTGAGGATGATTATAATTTTTTTTACAACTTTTGTTTGGAATATTGTTTTTGATGTGTTGTTTTGTTTTCTCAGATTTAAGGAAATCTTTTCTCTTATGCTAACCATGTCTTATAGCAATCAGTGAAATTATACCTTTGTGAGCAAAACTGAAACATTTGTCTTTTTCTCCCTACCTGATCCCTCCAGAATTTGGAAACTCTTTGTGAGTGAGTATGGCTATTTCTTGGCAATATAGTTATTTGCATAAGTTCAATAAGAATCTGTTCTCCTTGTAACAGGACACATTTGTTATCTTACCAAAACTTTGACTGGAATGTCATGTTTGAGAGAAAGATACAGACTCAGATATGACAATACTGCCTTTGAGGAATAAGGTTGACTTTCTGGAAATAAAGCCACTTGGAAATATGGGCCTGGTACCTTGCTTTACAGAGAGAGATTCCAGCAATCTTACCTGGTAAGTAAGGAAGCTTGCTTATCTGGCAGGTGCAATGAACTTCAAATATTCTGGGGAATCTCAAGAAAGGAGAGAAGTCACCCAAATCTAAGGTATTGCAGGCAAGGCCTCATGGCACAAATCCTTGGCTTGGCTTTTCTGGCCTCAAGAAGTCTTTAAAGTTCAATCTGAGATTCCTCATGAAAAATTCCAGCAAAGCAGATTTAAGAACCTATATGATCAATTGCTATTCTTGCTGCACTTATGTAAATAATTGGGCCAAGTTTCTTGAAACTAAACTTATTTTGGCAAACCAATTAGTCTTAACTTGACTATCTTTGGTAAAAATGAGGGTGATTTTAGAGAGAAGAATTGTTTCAGTGAAAAATTATAATACGCATTTGTGGATATTAGATCCTAGTTCTGTTAATTGTCTTTGAGCCTTTTTCTACCTGTGAACTGAACTGCGTCCTGAATTCTACTGAAATATCTGGTTACAAACTTCCAAACTAATGTTTTCAATTTTTACCTCATTTTCATCTGGAATCATTGAGAATTGATCATGCTCTTTTTCCTGAAACCTTGCAAACTGAAGCTGAACAACTTGATAGAAACTTAAGAGAGATTCCTGTCTGTTGCTGTGTAAGCTGTAAGCCACTCAAAAAGATACCTGAATGCCCGATGACATCATCAGACATTTCAAGCTGCAAAAAGATGCTTTGACTCTGACATCTAGATGTCTTCTTGACTGCCTGCCCCCTGGACGCAGGAACAAATTTATAATTTGCTCCAACCATTAACCTTGTTACCTTCCAACATCACAAGGGAGAGAAGACCACGACTGCATTCTATTGTTTAATTTGGTTTACAAATGAGTCTTACTTAAGTGTAGGTGAGGATGTTCCACTGTCTAGCCTCAAGAATGCCTGCTACTTTCTGTTAACTCTGCTAACCCAGTAAAAGATTTCCTTCTACAGGCTCAAGAAATTGCCACAGAACAAGAGAAACAGATGTGGCAGTCAAAAGGGGGAATTTTTGACACCCCCTCGCAGATGTGGTTCGGGCCCAATAAGAAACCCACTCCATGGGTCACAAGGCCACTTTCCCTTCCTAAGGGACCCTTTGAGGTATGACAATTGGACTTTGTCCAAATGCCACCATCTCAAGGATAAACATATCTTGTAATGATCTGTATGTTCTCACATTGTTTTGAGGCCTTTCCTAGCAGAAGAGCGATGGCTTTAGGTAAATTATTATCAAAAAGAATAAATTCCTGTTTGAGGAATTCCTCCCGAGTTACACAGTGACTGGGGAAACTCAAATCTATTTGTAACGTTTGGCCAATATTGCAGCATTTCTACTGTGCCTACCATCCTCGATCCTCAGGACTGGTAAAACGAATGGCACAACTAGAACTTAATTGGCAAGCTTTCAGAAACATTTACTCTCACGGCCAAAAGCTCTTATGCTAGTGCTCTTTAATCTTAGATCTATACTTTTTGTAAACATCGGCTGTCTCCTTTTTAAATAATACAACAGCCTATGCAATTAAATGAACAAATATATAAACCAGGTTTGCTTAAGGGATGTATTACATTGTTTTCATGGTCTTATTGTGGTGCTTAAAAGAAATGAAAGATTTGTAGCTGATTCTTTCACAGAGAAGTCCCAGAACTTTAGGATCATGGACTGTAACCTGAAGAATTTATTTATTGAAAGAGACATCAAATAAGACTCTTTGCAGCCCTGTTGAAAAGGACAATACCAGGAGGAGAAGAAGACGACATCTGTTGTAGACAGCTGTCCCAAGACTCCGGACCAGGCCTGTATTCCCAACCTTATATCTCCTCATTTAAACCTTTGTTATGCTTAAACTGTATACCTATTTTATAATTGTTTGGAATCCTATCATACTTAAAGTGATTAATTTGGAACAGACTGGTCTTGAAGGCCAGGAATTTATCGAGTGACTCCTAATGGAACCCAATGGTTATGTGGAACAAATCTTTGGCCTTGGCTACTGCCTGGATGGCTAAAACATTGCACCCCGAGTTTCCTTTAAAAGCAGGGAAGGAGTCAGGCTGAGTTAAAACCTGTTGCCAATCTCCCTCTCTTTAAGGCCGGATGGGCTTGTTCAGTGCTCCACTGGTATGGCTGTATTTGCAGCCATATTTGCTCCTTTGGAGCTAAAAGATGTCATTATTACATATGGAAGATCTGACTAAATTTACTCAAGAAGCCCTTAACGATAGTCAAGCAGGAATAGTCTCATTAAATACTGAAATGCCTTTAATGAGAAGGGCTGTCATTCAAAACAGAATGGCTTTAGATATTCTTACTGCATCCCAAGGTGGTACATAGACAATCATTCAGACTGAATGCTGTGCTTTTATACATCATGAATCTTCCAATGTGTCATCTCTGAAGAAGCAAGTGGATGCCTTATGCGATCCAACACCCAGTCTTGAGTTGTTTGGTTAGCTCCCTTCCGGTATCAGTTCCCTTTTCCAATCCAGATTGGAATTCCTATTTCTACTACTTCTTGGAATTCTTGTACTAGCATAATATTCAAACTAATTGTTATTTTCTTTACTCAGTGTTGTAAGAGTAGCATACAAACTAGAGTAATGATTGCTCGACGGCTTGAGATGGTTGATCTGTCTTATAACCCTGGACAAATTTCCTTTTCTGCTAGAGACTATGACTAAGAATGCATTTCAGACTAATCCTTTCAAAAATGCTGTTATTATCGTTACTGTACTTGTTCTATAATCATATACAATGTAAATGCAAGGTGTCATAGAAAAGCGCATATGCAATGTTTGTGCAACAATCTAAATTAATTACATAACATATGAAATGCTTCCTCTGTTAATAAATATACTTCCATGCTTGTCCACTATTTCCCCCCAACGTGGACAACTAGGCAAATAAATGAAATAAAAGCCTAGCACCGAGGGACATGATGGACCCAGGGCAGGCAGCAACCACCCTGGCGCCGAGGGACAATATTTTGATCATCAATGCTTTCTATCGAAGGATTAGAGATCAAAAGGGGGAAATGACAAATAAAAATGGCAAGCAATAGGATATATTGGAGTATATGAGG
>NW_025802955.1:0-3524 GCF_021613505.1 Equus quagga
AGAAATATCTGATTCAATTAGGAAAAGTAACATAAGGATAATAGGTAGCCCAGAAGGAGAAGAGAGGTAGAAAGGAGCAGAAAGCTTATTCAAAGAAATAATACTAGCAAATTCCCCAAAGCTTGGGAAAGAACTGGACATACAAAACAAATAGAACTGGACGTATGAAGCAATAGGAACAGAACATACGAAGCAAACAGAACTCCTAATACCTCAATGCGAAAAGATCCTCTCAAAAGCATATATTATTAAAAGTGTCAGGAGTGAACAACAAAGAAAGAACATGAAGGGAAGCAAGAGAGAAAACCACATACAAAGGAACCTCCACCAGGCTTTCAGCAGTTTTCTCAGCAGAAACCGTACAGGCTAGGACAGAGTGAAATGATATATTCAAAACACTGAAAGACGGGGCTGGCCCCGTGGCCGAGTGGTTGGGTTCACGCGCTCCACTGCAGGCGGCCCAGTGTTTCGTTAGTTCGAATCCTGGGCGCGGACATGGCACTGCTCATCCGACCACGCTGAGGTGGCGTCCTACGTGCCACAACTGGAAGGACCCACAGCGGAGAATATACAACTGTGTACCGGGGGGCTTTGGGGAGAAAAAGGAAAAAATAAAATAAATCTTTAAAAAAAAAAAACACTGAAAGACAAAAACAGTGGAAATGGAAATATAAAGCAAACAGAATATAAGAGACGAAACAAAGGAGCCAAGAATACACAATGCAGAAAGGAAAGTCTCTTCGATAAATGGTGTTGGGAAAACTGGGCAGCCACATGAAAAAGAATGAAAGTAGACCATTATCTTTTGCCATACACAAAAAGTGACTCCAAATGGATTAAAGACTTGAAAGTAAGATGTGAAACCATAAAATCCTCGAAGAAAATATAGACAGTACACTCTTTGACATAAGTCTTAGCAGCATCTTTTTGAATACTATTTCTCCTGAGGCAAGGGAAACAAAAGAAAAAATAAACAAATGGGACTACATCAGACTCAAAGGCTCTACAAGGCAAAGGAAATCATGAACAAAACGAAAAGACAACCCACCAACTGAGAGAGAATATTCGTAAATCGTATATGCAACAAGGGGTTAATTCCAAAAATATATAAAGAACTCATGCAACTCAACAACAACAACAAAACAAACAACCCAATCAAAAATGGGCAGAGGATATGAACGCACATTTTTCCAAAGAAGGTATACAGGCACATGAAGGATGTTCAACAACAGTAATTATTTGGGATATGCAAATCAAAACTATAATGCGATATCCCCTTACACCTGTTCATAATGGCTATGATTAACAAGACAAAAAATTAACAAATGTTGGAGAGGATGTGGAGAAAAGGGAACCCTCCTCCACTGCTGGTGGGAATGCAAATAGGTACAGCCACTATGGAAAACAGTATGGAGATTTCTCAAAAAATTAAAAATAGAAGTGCCATATGATCCAGCTATCCAACTACTGGGTATTTATCCAAAGACTTGAAACCAACAATTCAAAGAGACTTATGCACCCTTATGTTCACTGCAGCATTATTCACAACAGCCAAGATGTGAAAGCAACCCAAGTGTCCTTCAATTGGTGAATGGATAAAGAAGATGTGGTGTATATATATATATATATATATATATATATATACACACACACACAACGGAATTCTATTTAGCAATAAAAAGATATGAAATCGTCCCATTTGCAACAACATGAATGGACATTGAGCATATTATGTTAAGTGAAATAAGCCAGACAGAGAAAGACAAGCACCGCCTGATTTCACTCACACATAGAAGATGAACAAACACATGGAGAAAGAGAACCGATTAGTGGTTTCCAGAAGGGAAGGGGATGGGGGAGGGTGAAAAGGATAAAGGGGTGCATATGCATGGAGACGGATAAATACTCGACTGTGGATGGTGAGCATGATGCAGTCTATACAGAAACTGAAATATAATAACGTACACCTGAAATTACACAATGTTATACACCAATGTGACCTCAATAAAACATTTTTTAAAAGATTACAAATGCCGCTCTAGCAATTGCTACCTGCTTATAAAACTAAAGGATTGAAAATAAAGTAAATGTCCATCAATACAAGGTTAGCTATTATAATTATGAAAAATTTATATAATAAAATCTTATGCATCTGTAAAATGGAAGGAAGAAGCTGAAGAAACTTCAAGATATGTTGTTCAATGAAGAAAACCAATGTGCAGAAAAGGGGTATGGTATGCAACCATTGGTACTAAACATATATTAAAAATCAAAATATGTGATTTTTATATTAACAAAATCCTTTTCATAGAAAAAAAAGAAACTTCCTTCACATTAGCAGCCACACCTCATTCTGACTCTCAGGCATCCCACCCCCACCCTAGCCCCAGGGCACCAATAATCTACTTTCTATCTCTATGGTTTGCCTATTTTGGACATTTCACATGAGTGGAATCATAAGTTATGTGATCTGTTATGACTCGATTCTTTCATTTAGCATACAGTTTTCAAGGCTCATTCATGTTGCAGCATATTTTCATGGGTGAATAATATTTTTTATTCTTTATTAATGGCTAAATAATATTCCACTGTATGCTATGCCACACTTCCTTTATCCACTCATCAGTTAGTGGACATTTAATTTCCAACTTTGGCTACTTTGAATGATGCTGCTATGAGCATTCATGTACAAGTTTTGTGTGGACGTATGTTGTCATTTCTTTGGGGAATATACCTAGGAGAGGAATTGCTGGGTCGTGTGGTAGCTATACATTCAAACTTTGAGAAACGGTCAAACTGTTTTGCAAAACAGCAGCACTATTTTAAATACCAGCCAGCAATGGGTGAGGATTCTAATTTTTCCACATCCTTGCAACACTTTCCACTGTCTGTCTTTTTTTTTCATTTTGTGTTAAAACTAATGAGGGTGAAGTGATATCTTATTTTGTGGCTTTTAATTTGCATTTTGCTAATGCCTAATATGTTGAGCATCTTTTCATGCACTTATTGGTCTTTTATATACCTTTAAAGAAATGTCCAAATTCAAGTCAGTCCATTTTATATTGAATTTGTCTTTCATTATTGAGTTAATTCAGTTTAATTTTAACAACAGTGCAAACAGATCTCTTATGATCACAGATTGGTTACCGAGGCATAGAGAGCTTATGTCTATTGCTCAAAGTTTTACTAACAGACAGTGAGAGAATCTACTCTTGATCCAACATTAATGCAAAGTATAGAGCAAGAAAATGGAGAGTGAGGCGGGACATTTCAGGAGAAAGGAGACCAAGGCAGGACATTTCAGGACAATGGAGAGTGAGGAGGGGGACATTTCAGGACAATGGAGAGTGAGGTGGGACATTTCAGAAGAATGGAGAGGTTGGTAGGACACTTCAGGACAAGGAACTATATCCTGAGAACAATGTAATCAAGAAAGAACTGAAGTGTCTGAGAAGGACACCTGGAAAGAGCTCAGCTGAGCAGGTGAACATAAGTTTTAGCAGCATGTC
This sequence comes from Equus quagga, assembly GCF_021613505.1. NCBI lineage: Eukaryota > Metazoa > Chordata > Mammalia > Perissodactyla > Equidae > Equus > Equus quagga. The sequence goes on from NW_025802955.1 coordinate 3,510, forward strand.
GTGGTTAAGAGTGCA
>NW_025802956.1:0-1787 GCF_021613505.1 Equus quagga
GATAAAAATAAAAATTTAGCCATAAATTCACCAAAGAATTCATAGCACATATTCAGAATTTAATAAATGGAAGAACCCTTTGTTTGCTAATAGAAATTGTTAGTACTTTAAATTAAGTTAGAATTAAAACTTGGAAGTGAAGGAATACTTCACTTGCTGGTGAGTAGATACACATAAAGACACTTCTCTGAACATCAGCACTCTTTTGTTTCTTTTCAATTATTTTATTGAGGTCATAGTGGGGGTTATAACATTGTGTAATTTCATGGTACATTATTGCTTATCAGTTTCTGTATAGACTGCATCATGCTCACCACTAATAGTCTAGTTTTTATCTGTCACTATACATATGAGCCTGTTTACCTGTTTTTTTCCAGCCCTCCAACCCTTCTCCTCTGGTAACCACTGACGTGTTCTCTTTGTCCATATGTTTGTTTGTCTTCCACATGCGAGGGAAATCATGCAGTATTGGTTTTTCTCTGTGTGGCTTGCTTCCATGTCTTGGCTATTGTGAATAATGCTGCAGTGATATTGTGAATAATGCTGCAGTGAACATAGGGATTTATAAACCTCTTTGAATTGTTGACTTCAAGTTCTTTGGATAAACACCCTGTAGCGGGATAGGTAGGTTGTTTGGTATTCTATTTTTAACTTTTTGAGAATTCTTCATACTGTTTTCCATGGTGGCTACACCAGTTTGCATTCCGACCAGGAGTGTATGAGTATTCCTTTTGCTCCGCATCCTCTCCAACATTTTTTACATTTTGTCTTGGTAATTATAGCCATTCTGATCAGCGTAAGGTGATATCTCATAGTTTTGATTTTCATTTCCCAAATAATTAGTGATGTTCAACATTTTTTCATGTGTCTGTTGGCCATCTGGATATCTTCTTTGGAAAAATGTCTGTTCATATCCTTTGGAGCAGAAATAAAGAAATGGAAAGGTATTCAATGTTATGGATTGGAAGAATACACATAGTTTCAATGCTCAGGGGCTGGCCAGGGGGTGCAGTGGTTAAGTGCACATGTTCTGCTTTGGCAGCCCAGGGTTTGCCGGTTGGGATCCCAGGTATGGACATGGCACTGCTTGGCCATACTGTGTTAGGCATCTCACATATAAAGTCGAGGAAGGTGGGCACGGATCTTAGCTCAGGGCTGGTCTTCCTCAGCAAAAAGAGGAGGATTGGCAGCAGACATTAGCTCAGAGCTGATCTTACTCCAAAAAAAAAAAGTCCATATTAGTGAAAGCAATCTACAGATTCAATGCAATCACAGTCAGAATCCCAATGACATTCTTCACAGAAATAGAACAAAGAATCCTAAAATTTATATGGAACAATAAAAGACCCAAAATAGCCAAAGCAATACTGAGAAAAACGAACAAAAGTGGAGACATCACAATCCCTGACTTCAAAGAATACTACAAAGCTATCATAATCAAAACAGCATGGTGCTGGCACAAAAACAGACACATAGATCAATAGAATAGATTTGAAAGCCCAGAAATAAAACCACACATCTATGGGCAGCTAATCTTTGACAAAGGAGTCGAGAACATACAATAGAGAAAGGAAAGTCTCTTCAATAAATGGTGTTGGGAAAACTGGACAGTCCCATGCAAAAGAATGAAAGTAGACCATTATCTTACACCATACACAAAAATTAACTCAAAATGGATTAAAGACTTCAATGTAAGATTTGAAACCATAAAACTCCTAGAAGAAAATATAGGCAGTACACTGTTTGACATCAGTCTTAGCAGCATCTTTTTGAATACCGTGTCTACT
>NW_025802957.1:0-3814 GCF_021613505.1 Equus quagga
TCTATCTATCTATCTATCTATCTATCTATCTTTCTATCTATCTATCTATTTTACAGTCCACTAGGGCCTAGACTCTGAGCTCCACAGGAAGGGACTATGTGTCACTCATTATCTGTCCTTTGGGTCTAAGACGGGTTCCTGGAACATGATAGGTGGTCAGATAATATTTGTAGAATAAAAACAAAATGAAACAACCTACATTGCAACCTGACTCCTAATCACTGTCTACAGATTAAGAAAACTTAGTCACAGAATGAGCATCCTCAAGGCTATCTTTCACAATATTTTCATCCCAAGTGATCAGAAGAGAGGCTGATGTAGTGAGAGAGACACAATTTTTAGGAGAAACACTGATGGCTCTTTTAAACATTTGCTGATACTGCTTTTTGTTGATAGAAATTATTTGATACATTGTGTGAATTCATTACTCCTGAACTATTGCAATAATGGTTGAACTCAGCTAATTCACTTACTCTATTGTTCAAATAGCTTAGGGTCAGGCTAATTTAAGACTTTTCTTCTTCTTTCTCTTCCCTTTCCTTGGCCCTCCTTTGGGTACTCCCCTCACCGGGCCACCGAGAACTGCTTCTGCCTGTGCAGCTTGCCACATATTTACGGTTGCCAGATAAAATACAGGATGCTCAGTAATGTTTGAATTTCAGATAAACAGCGCATTATTTTTCAGTACGTGTATGTCCCAGATATTGCATGGGACCAGATATTACCTGGGGTATGCTTATCTAAAAGATTATTCATTGTTTATCAGAGTTCACATGTAACTGAGCATCCAGTGTTTTTATTTGCTGTAATTTCTTATTTTTATTTGCTAAATCTGGCAACTCTACACATAATGCCGGCTACCTGCAACTACTTTCAGTTTCCCAAAGGGTAAACCCCTGGGCTTTCTGGACCATGAAATAGCTGATTATTGGATTTTTACTTGTTAGTATGGCTCTTTTATACTTAAAGAGCAATCCTAAAGTAAACCCGTGTGTAACCACCCCCCAGGTGAAGAAACATAGCAGAACGATGCCAGTACCTTAGCGCCATCGGTGGTTCTTTCCTATATCAGCATCCTCCTCCCTCCCTTGAGGGGTAACGACTGGCTTTTTTCATCATTCTCTGGCATCTCTTTAGGTTTGCCACCTGTGTAAGCATGCATAACGATATAGCTCCTTTTGACTACCTTTGATAGTTTCTTTGTGACTTGTTTCTTTCACCCAACCTTGCACTTGTGAGGTTTATCCATGTTTATGAGTGCCGCTGTGCTTCCTTACTTGTCATTGCTGCACAGTGTTCCAAAATGTGATCATACCCATGATTATCCATCCATTGTACTGTTGTGCGGTTGATGGTACAGTTTTAACTTAAGTTGAAAATTTTAGAATGTTTTAAATTTATTGCAGGAAACTAAAATAACTACCATAAAATAGTTTCATACCGTTTAGGGAAATTTCTAATACTTAGTACTCCTCTGAAAATTTCTGTTGCTATATTCAATAATTGGGCAAAGTTTAGAGGCTTATATAAATTGGTTCTCATTTATATTCACAAATTGTTTTTTATTGTGGAATAATAGACATATAGTAAAATGCACAAATCTTAAATATATATCTTGATGAATTTTTACATATGTATATACCTGTGTAACCATCACCCAGATCAAGATCTAGAACGTTTCCAGCATCCTTTTACTATGACTGTCTTGCAGCTCTTTTATTTCCTGTTGCTACCTACAAGATAGCTGTCTGTCTAAATTTTTGGACATGCCCAATACAAGTCTGTATGATGATGGGTTTTGGGCTTTCAGGTGCACCACATGGTGAGTCTGCACAATGCTAAGTGGTTCCTTTAGAGAAGGGCTCAAGCCATTCGATTTCCAAAAGGAAAAGTGATAATACAGATGCTGATGGGGCTAACAAAGTAGATGAACTAATGTTTCTATTAAATAAAAAAATATTTATCTTCCAAAAGGAGGATTTAAGATCAGGCAGATAGTAACATCACATGTCTTTATAGTTAAATTGAACATATAACTCTCTGCTTGTGTATTTATCATATAAAGAAAAAACTGACTTATTGCAAATATTATCACCCACTAGCTGTAAAATGCCTTGAACCTGGTGATGTGTAGAAAGTATAAGGATAAAGTTACATGCAAGCAATTTATTCAAAACTTTGAACTTATTGATATATTTTTTATTACTATACTGTATTCTGTATACTACTCTGTATTCTGACCACAAATTGCTGTGATTCCCCTCAGAATTATGCCACTCTCTAATGGCTACATAACAGCAATGTCTCTTAAAATATACCCAGTGGCACAGTGGCTAAGTTTGCACCCTCCACTTCAGTGGCCCAGGGTTCACCTGTTCGGATCCCGGGTCCAGACAAGGCACCACTTGGCAAGCCATGCTGTGGCAGGCATCCCACATATAAAATAGAGGAAGATGGGCATGAATGTTAGCTTAGGGCCAGTCTTCCTCAGCAAAAAGAGGGGGATTGGCTCAGGGCTAATCTGCCTAAAAAAAAAAAGAAAAAAAAAATATATATATATATACACTCTGAAATTTATTTATTTATTTATATTTTAATTGCAGTAACATTGGATTATAACATTATATAGCTTTTGGATGTACATCATAATATATTTCGAATTCTGTGTAGATTACATCCTGTTCACCACCCCAAAATTAATTATAGTCCATCCCCTCACATGTCAGCCTAATCACCCCTTTTGCCCTCCTCTCCTTTCCCTATGGCAACCACCAATCCAATCTCCATTGCTATGTGTTTGTTTGTCATTGTTTTTATCTTCTACTTATGAGTGAGGTCATACGGTATTTGACTTTCTCGCTCTGACTAATTTCACTCAGCAGAATACCCTCAAGGACCATCCATGTTGTCAGAAATGGCCATGTTTCATCATTTCTTATGGCTGAGTAGCATTCCATTGTGTATAAATACCACATCTTGTTTATCCATTCATCCCTTGATGGGCACCTAGGTTGCTCCCAAGTCTTGGCTATTGTGTATAATGCTGCAATGAACATAGGGGTGCATGCATCTTTATGCTTTTGTATTTTCAAGTTCTTTGGATAAATACCCTGCAGCAGAATAGCTGGATCATATGGTAGATCTATTCTTAATTTTCTGAGGATACTCCATACTGCTTTCCATAGTGGCTGCACCAGTTTGCACTCCCACCAGCAGTGTACAAGGGTTCCCTTCTCTCCACATACTCTCCAACATTTGTTGTTTCCTGTCTTGTTAATTATAGCCATTCTGACCAGAGGGAGGTGATACCTCATTGTAATTTTGATTTGCATGTCCCTGATAACTAATGATGTTGAGAACATTTTCATATGCCTGTTTGCCATCTGTGTATCTTCTTTAGAGAAATCTCTGTTCAGATCTTTTGCCCATTTTTTAATTGGATTGTTGGTTTTCTTGTTGAGCTGTATGAGTTCTTTGTATATTTTGGATACTAACCCCTTATCTGGTATATGGTTTGCAAATATCTTCTCAATAAAGGAATACAGTCAAGTGGCAGGAAACAAAATCAATGTACAAAAATTAGTTGCGTTTGTACATACTAACAATGAAGCAGAAGAAAGAGAAATTAAGAATGCAATCCCACTTACAATTGCAATCAAAAGAATAAAATACCTAGGAATAAACTTAACCAAAGAGGTGAAAGATCTGTACACCGAAAACTATAAAACATTGATGAAAGAACTCAAAGAAGACACATAGAAATGGAAAGATATTCCATGCTCTTGGATTTGAAGAATCAACATCATTAAAGTGT
>NW_025802958.1:0-4183 GCF_021613505.1 Equus quagga
ACACATAGACACATGTACACAGAGACTGTACAACTATTGTTTTAAAAACTACTGCCATGAATCAGGTACAATAATATAAAGCTCACCAGTTATGAATCAAAACTTTGTTTTGAGCCTTTTTACTAATACTTATGGAGAAGACCCTCAAGATGCTAGACTTTTTGCAAGGGCACACTTATGGCCATTTATCCTTTCCCCTCCTTTTTTTTTTCAGTCTTAAGAATGAGTGATATGCTAGATAGTAGTTCCTGGAGAGGGGGGAAGATAATCCTTTTCATGGTAAAGGAACAAGGTGGAATCTGAACTGCCTCTAGAACTGTATTTCCAGTCTTGCAAGGATTTTCTAAGGACGGTTGCTCTTGATTTCTCAGAAACTGGACTGTAACTTGAAGGATGTTCTAGGTTGATCTACCTGTCCAACTGCACCAGAAAGGCAGAGAGAAACATCACACATTTTCTACAAGCTGGAGTTTCTGGGGCATAACCCATACAATTGAAAGTGTTTCTAATTAGTTAGAATGACCCTTAGTGATGAGTCTTAAGGGATGCTTATCTCATTCCCCACGGCAGTAAAGCCAGTGTCCAACTGACAGTGAAGTGGAGAAGGGTGGAGTGCATACAAAGGGCTTGAACTGGCTGGAGGCCGGGGCTCCCAGTACCCGGGTTGAGAATGAAGTTCCTTGCAAAAGGTTTTCAAGTTTTCCGATTTTACAGAATGTCCAGGTTCTGGTCAAGTCCAGCCTGAACTTAACCAAGACTTGGTGACAACAGAGGACATGATGAGCAAAACAAAGAAAGGAAATGAAGACATCAGAGCTCACCCTCATGGCCGCTCAAAGAGGGTTATCAAGAGAAGACTCACTCAACAGTTCCCGTGCTGGGGCACACTACTGTAGCATGACAGTTCACAGAATAAATCACAGGTCTGCTACCCTCATAGCCAACTCAGTAGGTGACTAAAACACTCAATGAGTCAACCCCAAGAGAGGGCACCCTACTTGGGCTTTCCGGGGTGATCAGGCCCAGAAATGCCAAGTTTGGGCTCCCAGGGGTGGAGGCCATGACTGTTGACAGATTTCTTTGCTTCCCTGTTGCAAAGCTCAAAAGGAGACGAAAATCGCCATTGCAACTCTAAGAAAGATGAAAGAGACAGGTCCATTACCTTGAAAATCCCCCCTGAACCTGGGGCAGCATCCTACCTGTCATTCCTACTGTGGGGTTCCTATAAGAAGGGGTGATGGGGGTGTCCCCCAGCATTGCATCCATTGCATATCTTCCCTGGTATGCCTGGAAGTTACAGGTGCCTGGTGAACATCCTTCCTATTCTGCCTGGCAGTAATAGGTGCCTGGTGAATGGTCCCCAAGAGAAAGGGAGGAGTTCAAGAGAGAACAGGATGGAGAAAATTAGTGAGGAATTTTCCGCCGCTCTGGGGGACATTCTACCCAATTGCGTGTTGGAGGCATTCTCCGAGAAGGGCTTCCCATACGCAACCAAAGGTTAGACTTTGGTACTTTCCTTGAACTGGAGTCCCAATTGGGACATTCACACAGTTCAGAGCATGGTCAGGTGCCATGGGAGGTATCCCAATCCAACCTTAGGAAAAGAAACCTTACAGGGGAGTCTTGCAGATTGCCGACCATCCTAATGACTTAAGTGGCCGACCCGTGCCCACCTAAAATTTGTATATTAGAGATAGAGTCAGGAAGGAATGGAGTAATTCACTCTACATCGCCCTTAGGCTTAAGGTACTGATTCTCTTCAAGCTGAATGCCATGATTTGCCCCATAGAGTAGCCATGGGCAGCAAACGTGGATTCTTACAGCTATCCAAGACAGTTCCTGATGGAGAAGTGAATTTAGATTCATCCTCGAAACAGAGAGAGGCACAAGGAAGAAAAGGGCACTTACCAGAAGTTGAGCTCAGAAACCGATGAAGCAAGTTCCCGGTAGGGGGGCCACAATATATGATGGTGGGTCAGCGAGCTGATGAGTCGGAAGAAAGATTTCTTGGTCTCTCAAGGCCTGGCAGAGGTGCTCTTTTATTTAGAGAATGGTACAGGATAACATAGGGACAGGACCCATGGGGACTAAAGAGTTGCTTCATGGGGACAGGACCTATGGGTAGTGAAGAGGTGCAGGCATGGGAACTGGACCCACGGGCAGTGAATAGCTGCTGCTGCTGCATGGGGAAAGGAGCCATGGGCAGTCAGATGTCCTGCTGCTGCCCTGAGTTGAGGGTAAGGGCAAATTTTATAAGGCATGGGTACGTGACATTTTTACTGGAAAAAGAAAAGATGATGTAAAAAGCCATTAAATGACTTCAGTACAGATGGAGTCTGGTTATTGTGTGGTCGTATAACATTAGATACGAATTTGGCCATATAGATAGGCATGTAAGTGAGCATCGCCTGGGCTTCTCTCACTGGGGCACCTCTAATTCATACCAAAAAAAATTCACCGGGTCATATGCTTTGACATGTAGGCCAGGTAACCTTGGGCTTTTCGAGCTGGGGCAGCCTTAATCCACATCAATCGTCATTGTCTTTCTCAGCTATCTCCCATAGATACGCTTATCAGTCCGTTCTCCTTCATTCCAAGTTATGAATTTTGTGATTCTTTAATCACCATATGTTCTCTAGGCTGATGTGTGAGTGTTTTCATGATTGTTGGGCATTGCCTTTGAATTCCCATCGTTCACTTGAAGGAATCTTGGCTATCCTAGCCTAGGTCCAACTGAGCACTGAGAACACGAGGTCATCTTGGTTGGTTTGACATTCTGAGATCAGAAACTCCAAATTCTAGGTTGTCCAGGCAACCACCTTATGGACATAATGTTTCTGAGACAAATTAGAGAAATGTGATGAATTCCTGTCTCCAGGTAACATATTTTTATGTCTCTTTTCTAAATTTGGGAAGGCTGGAACTTGACCCCGGATCCATGGTCCTTCTAGTAGATTACATCTAGATACTGCTTTACTTTATTTCTGTAGGGTTTGTAAGTTGTTTGATTTACACCCTAAGCTCTGGCATGTTTATTTTTCGTTAAATATAAGTGTAATGTTCTAATTTTCAGCCAACTTCCTCACATATGCTGTCAAAACACATAGTCAATAATCTTGTACGGCCAGAGATGGGAGAGAATTTCACTGGTGCCAAACTGAGCATTCTAGCTTTGGATGTCAGCCTTCACTTTGGATTGGTGATTCCCAGAGGGAATGAAAAAATCCAAAAAGGCGTGCTGATTTGGGGCATAAAGGATTTGAGGCTGAAAGAGATTAGAGAAGATTAACTTCCAAGGACTGTGAATCTCCTCCAAATGCTTAATGATGCTACAGAAAGTAGACCATTGCAAATAGATTATGGGGAATACTATGAAGAGAATGTGTTCCGTGCTAAACAGATGAACCAAGGGAAAATGTTACCGTCTATGATGTTACGAGTAATTACATTCACGAATAATCACAGCAGGCCATCTTCTTCCCAAGTTCAGGAAAAATATTGGTCCACAAGTAAAGTTCAGGGCCAGCCATGTGTTCAGGAGTGTAAGTGCCCACATTCCTATTGGGTGGCCTGGGATTCATGGATTCGCATCACTGGTGCTGATCAGATTAGTAACGTTGGGAAAGATAGATTTCATGGTATGGTGTGTACAGAGATCACAAAGAAGTCGAAATTGTGAGCATACATTAGAGATAGGCAATAGAAAAAAACATGAAAATATTGCAATCTATCACACATCTGGTACACTTCCCTAAATACAGACTGAAGGAAGTGATGTGACCTGCATAGGTAGAATTGGCAGACTGCATGAGATGACACGATCATTGCACATCAGAGGCTTGAGTGGGCAACTTCAACTTTGGATGGACTCCAGGACTTTCACTGGGGAAAGTCTACACATTTGGCCATATTCACAAAATGTAACAGATAAAACCCAGGATAAACTTAAAGTAAAGAAACCATGTCTAGAGAGAATGTAGTAGACATTTAAAAGTTCAAGGATAAAGTTAGAAACCCACAAGAAATTCAGGAAATGGAAAACTATTCAAGCTGGAAAGGGAGAGTAGTCATGTGCATAGAAGATGCTGGGAGAACTTAGAAGTTTGAGGGAGTTTATGAAATCACAGTGAACATGCCACCCAAGATGGCCTCATGGTTATAGTCTGAGGATTGTCCTAGGCTA
>NW_025802959.1:0-4466 GCF_021613505.1 Equus quagga
GAACCACCTCTCAGACGTGCCAGAACCACATGTAGGACACTCCGGAATAACCTGCCGGGCATGCCGGAACCAACTCTCAGACGTGCCACAACCACGTGCCGGAGAGACCGGAAGCACCTGCCGAGCTCGCCGGAACCACCTGCCTGACACGCCAAAATCACGTGCCAGCTACGCCAAAACCACTTGGTGGACACTCCAGAATCACCTTCCGGGCATGCCTGAACCACGTCATGGACAGACTGCAAACACCTGCCGGACCTGCCTGAACCACCCGCGGAGCAAGCCGGAACAAGCTGCTCAACTAGCCAGAACCACATGCCGGACACACCAAAAACACCTGCGGGCTATGACAGAACCACTTGGAGGACTCGCCGGGATCACCTGCCGGGCATGACGGAACCACCTCCCAGCCATGCCAGAACCATGTGATGGACACACTGGAACCAACTGCCGAGTATGCCGGAACGACCTGATCCAGTCCCCTGAACCACCTGCTGAACACGCCAAAATCACCTTCCGGCTATGCCAGAACCACTCGCCAGACACTGCAGAATCACCTGCCAGCATGCCAGAACCACCTCTCAGACTTGCCAGAACCACATGCCGGATACGCCGGAACCACCTACCAGACACAACGGAACCACCTGCCAGACACGCCTGAGCCACCTGCCAAGCATGCAGGAACCACCTGCTCGACTTGCAGGACCCACCTGCCGGATACGCAAAAATCACTTGCTGGCTATGCCAGAACCACTTGCCAGACTTTGCAGAATAACCTGCCGGGAATGCCAGAACCACCTCTCAAATGTGCCAAAATCAAGTGCCGGAGACGCCAGAAGCACCTGCCGAGCTAGCCAGAAGCACCCCCTCGAATCGTCGGAACCACATGCTGGACACGGCAAAATCACCTGCCGGCTACGCCAGAACCACTTGGTGGACACTCCGGAATCATCTGCCAGGCACTCTGGAACCACCTCTCAGACGTGCCAGAACCACGTACCAGAGACACCGGATGCACCTGCCAAGCACGCCGGAACCCGCAGGTCGACTTGCTGGAACCACCGGCCGGAGACACAAAAATCACCTGCAGGCTAGGCCAGAACCACTTGGAGGACTCTCCGGGATCACCTGCTGGTCATGCTGGTACCACGTCTCAGATGTGCCAGAACCACATGGCGGACATTCCGGAATCACCTGCTGGGCATGCGGGAACCACCTTTCAGATGTACCAGAACCACGTCCGGCACACGTCGGAACCCACTACTGGACAGTCCAGAACCACCTGCCAGACACGCTGGAACCACCTGAACAGCTCGCCAGAAACACCTGCCGGACTCGTCAAAATCATGTGCCGGACACTCCGGAATCACCTGTCGGGCATGCCGGAACCACCTCTCAGACGTGCCAGAACCACGTGCTGGACATGCTGGAGCCACCTCCAGGACAGATCAGAATCACGTGCCGGACCAAACTGAACCAACTGCGAAGCATGCTGGAACCACCTGCTCGAGTCACCGGAACCACATGCCGGACAAGGCGACATCACCTGCCGGCTACACCAGAACCACTAGGCGGACACTCCAGAATCACCTGCCAGGCATGCTGGAACCACATCTCAGACGTGCCAGAACCACCAGCCAGAGACACCGGATGCACCTGCCGAGCACACCGGAACCTCCTGCTCGTATCGCCGGAACCTCCTGCTGGAGATGCCAAAATCACCTGCCAGTTAGGCCAGAACCACGTGGCGGACTCTATGGAATCACCCACCGGGCATGCTGGAAACACCTCTCAGACGTGACGGAACCACATGCCGGACACGCTGGAACCACCTGCCGGACAGACCGGAACCACCTACTGGGCCTGCCTGAACCACCTGTCGAGCATGCCGGAACCACCTGCCAGACACACCGGAACCATCTGCCGAGAACACCAGGACCACCTGAACAGCTCGCCAGAAACACATGCCGGACACGTCAAAATCTCCTGCCAGACATGCCAAAATCACCTGCCAGCTACGCCAGAACCACTTGCCAGACACTCTGGAATAACCTGTGAGTCATGCCGGAACCACCTTTCAGACGTGCCAGAACCACGTGCTGGACATGCCAGAACCACCTCCAGGAGAGACCAGAACCACCTGCCAGACCCACCTGAACCACCTGCTGAGCATGCTGGAACCACCTGCTCAAGTTGCTGGAACCACATGTCAGACATGGCAAAATCACCTGCCAGCTATGCCAGAACCACTTGGCGGACACTCTGGTATCTCCTGCCTGGCATTTTGGAGCCGTCTCTCAGATGTGCCAGAACCACGTGCCAGAGACATCGGATGCACCTGTAGAGCACGCGGGGACCTCCTGCTTGACTCGCCGGAGCCACATGCCAGAGATGCCAAAATCACCTGCCGGCTAGGCAAGAACCTCTTGGCGGACTTTACGGAATCACCCGCCTGTCATGCCGGAACCACCTCTCAGACGTGCCACAACCACGTGCCTGAGAGACCTGAAGCACCTGCCGAGCTCGCCGGAACCACCTGCTGGACACGCCGGAACCACCTGCCTGACACGCCAAAATCACGTGCCGGCTAAGCCAAAACCACTTGCTGGACACTCCAGAACCACCTTCCAGGCATGCCGGAACCACGTCATGGACAGACTGCAAACATCTGCTGGACCTGCCTGAACCACCTGCCGAGCATGCCGGAACCACCTGCCGGACACATCAAAATCACCTGCGGGCTATGCCAGAACCAGTTGGAGGACACTCCGGGACCAACTGCTGGGCATGCCGGAACCACCTCTCAGATGTGCCAAAACCATGTGCCGGACACATCGGAACCACCTGCCGAGTATGCCAGAACCACCTGATCCACTCCCCAGAACCACCTGCTGGACACGCCAAAATCACCTGCCGGCTACACCAGAACCAATCTGCAGACACTCCGGAATCACCAGCCAGGCATTCTGGAACCACCTGTCAGTTGTGACAGAACCACGTGTGGCACACGCCGGAACCCACTACCGGACAGACCGGAACCACCTGCCGGACACACCAGAATCCCCTGCTGAGAACGCCGGAATCACCTGAACAACTCCCCAGAAACACATGCCGGACACGTCAAAATCACCTGCCGGAAACGCCAAAATCCACCTCCCGGACAGACCGGAGCCACCTACCGGACCTGCCTGAACCACCTGCCAAGTATGCCGGAGCCACCTGACCAAATCCCCAGAACCACCTGCTGGACACGCCAAAATCACCTGCCAGCTATGCCAGAACCACTCGGCAGACACTCCGCAATCACCTGCCGGGCATGCCGGAACCACCTCTCAGACATGCCAGAACCACCTACTGGACACACCGGAACCACCTACCGGACACAACGGAACCACCTGCCGGACACACCTGAACCACCTGCCGAGCATGCAGCAACCACATGCTCCACTCACAGGACCCACCTGTCAGACACGCAAAAATCAGCTGCTGGCTATGCCAGAACCACTTGCCGGATTTTCTGGAATCAACAGCCAGGAATGCCAGACCCACCTCTCAGACGTGCCAGAACCACGTTCTGGACATGCCAGAACCACCTCCAGGACAGACCAGAACCACCTGCCGGACCCACCTGAACCACCTGCCAAGCACGCTGGAACCACCTGCTCGAGTCACCGGAACCACATGCCGGACACGGCAAAATCACCCCCCAGCTACGCCAGAACCACCTGGCGGACACTCCAGAATCACCTGTCAGGCATGTTGGAACCATCTCTCAGAAGTGCCAGAATCCCGTGCCAGAGACACCGGATGCACCTGCAGGGCATGCCGTAACCTCCTGCTCAACTCGCCGGAACCACCTGCCAGAGACGCCAAAATCACCTGCTGGCTAGACCAGGACCACGTGGCGGACTCTATGGAATCACCCGCCGGGCATGCTGGAACCACCTCTCGGACGTGCTGGAAGCACGTGCCGGACCTGCTGGAACCACCTACTGGACAAACCGGAACAACCTGCCGGACCCGCCTGAACCACCAGCAGAGCACGCCGGAACAACCTGCTCGACTCGCAGGACCCACCTGTCGGACACGCCAAAATCAGCTGCCGGCTATGCCAGAACCACTTGCCAGACACTCCGGAATCACCTGCCGAGCATGCCGGAACCACCTGATCCACTCCCCAGAACCACCTGCCGGACCCACCTGAACCACATGCCGGCTAGGCGGGAACCACTTGGCGGACACTCCAGAATCACCTGCCGTGCATGCTGGAACCACCCCTCAGACGTGCCTGAAAAACGTGCCGGACACGCCGGAACCACCTCCCAGACTGACCGGAACCACCTTCCAGACATGCCTGAACCACCTTACAAGCACGCTGGAACCATCTGCTCGACTCACTGGAACCATCTGCCTGATACACCAAAATCACCTGCTGGCTACGCCAGAACCACTTGGCCAACACTCCG
>NW_025802960.1:0-4027 GCF_021613505.1 Equus quagga
TGGAGAATGAATTAAATTCACATGAGACAGAATAACAGGAGAAAATTAAACAAAGCTTTATAACATGTATACACAGGAGAGGCTCAGGCAACTTGAGCAAGTAGCCAAAATGGCTGAAGCCACCATCTTAAATATCACCTTCAGCTAAAGACAAAGGAGGATGTTGGGGGTGGGGGGAAGTCCAGCATGGGAGATTACCACACAAGTACAGTAAACAAGAGTCAGGTTATTATGCAGACTTGAGTCCTTGCCTTCCACATTGCTAAGAGTTTCTAGAGATAAGGTCATCCCTCCTTCCAGGTACACAGAGGGAGACACCTTTACAGATGGAGATTTCCTTTACAATGTAAATGTCTCTTAACAAAGGGTAAGTAAATTCTACTTTTCATCATTTCTTTCCTGTCTGCAGTTTTTAAAAGTAACCAGCCCAAAACAATCCTCATGCCAAAGAGATATATCTTGGGGTGGCCAATTCCAGTCCCCCATAATAATATTTACCTAAGTAATTCATACCCATGCCTTTAAAACCAAATAGTACTGAAAGGTTTATAAAGAGCCACAACATGCCCTCTCTCACCTCACAACCCCAATCCTTCCTATCCCCCCAGTTCCGTTCCCCACAGAAACCACTTTAGCCATTTCTATTGCAGTTCTTCTTGCACTTACCTCTATTTATATAACTAATAGGCGAATACTTCTATTTAAAAGTAATTTAAAAACATTATCTACTAACTGCTTGCCATGGTAGATAAAATGTGAATAGCTGAAATTCTGGTGGATAAAATTTGGTCGACACACCATTCCCCTCTTGACTCTTCTCAATCTCACCTCAGTTAAATCTTATTCATGCCAAGTTCATCTTGTATCTCTTAATGCATGTCCGACCTCCCTACCCTTGTATTACAGCCACATTTGTATGTGTGTCTCTCCCACCCCCACTGGGTGCTAAGAGCCAGGGAAGTCTAACCTGTCTTTTACTTTCTCTGACTTCTCCCAGGGCAAAGCACAGGGCCCAGAATATAGGTACACATGGAGTAAATGTGACCAATTTAACCATAAAGTAAAATATTTGCCTGATCTTTGAAGCTTAGTGGTGTGACAACAGTACTAGGAATGAGTCTTCCCTTCCTAATGTGGTTTTCCAACATTATTGTGGGGAATAGTAAACTGGAGTCAGGGGACTTGAGCCAGACCATCTTCTTGCTGACTTCTTCTAAGACCTTGGGAAAGGCACTTAACAGCTTTGCTTCCATTCTTCCATCTATAAAGTGGCACCAATAATATCCATGGGCAGAGTTGTAGGGAGGACCAAATACAACAGCACGTTATCAAATATAAGGTATTGTACTGATTCCTTATGTTTAAAAAGAAAAGTGTGCAACCCTATTATCTGGTTGCACACAGGGCTCTAAGGAACATTAAAAACAACTTTTAAATAGAAAACTTCATTTTTAGATTATCCAGAGGGTCTTTCTTCCAAAATAAGTCTAAGATTTTGCAGGGGAAATTGTATTTTAATCATCCAAAATTTGAAGCAAGAAAATTCAAATGCTTAGGGCCACTTGACTATTCTTACTTTAACTTTTGTGTATTCTTACTTCAACCATTTTTTAATATGATTATTTTATTGACACCATGTTGCTTTACAACATTGTGTAATTTCAGGTGTACATTAGGATTTGAAGGGCCTTCAAGCCTAATCTTGGTTTGATGGTTGAAAAAGAAAATCAACCAAAGGCACATTTTCTAAGCCCTTATCTGGCCCTATCCATTACAGCAACGTGAGCTACTGTTCTATGAAAACTAATTAAACCTTAAATGTATAACCAGCTCTCAATCACCAAGCTTAATGGGACTACATGCACACATAATTATATCTTACATTTATACAGTGATTTTAACTTCTTCAATGCACTTTTCACTGTATTGTGTATAAAAAACACGAATTTTTTGAAATCCACAAATAAAGTTAAAAAGAAATCTTAGACATCAATTAATTTCAACTTTGTACCTTTCTAAAGTTATTAGAAATAGTAAAACTGTCTAATAGTACTTTCATCTCCCTACTCTTTTCTTGACCCCACTCAACTAAAGGCAGAAATGACTGAAAGATCTGGAGAAATCTCCAGAGACGAAGCCAAGGAGGGAAGGAAGCCAAGGACCCGGGCCATCCACAAATTAGATCATTAGCTCCAGGATAACTGAGAATAACTGACTGTGTGACTATGGCCAGAAAGTCCAGAAAGAGATGAAAAGGCAAAGGAAATGACATGTGAGTAACAGTATTTACAGGGCCTGTCACTGTCATTCTCTCAACAAACATCATTGAGCACCTACTGTATGCCAGGTACTTTCAACAAAGAGGATGGCTACAACAATGAACAATCCAGGCAAGACTGCTACTCTCATGTAGATGACCTTCCTGAACAGTGCAGACAAACAACAAACAAGAACACAAACACATAAACAAGATAACTTCAGGTAGCACTAAGCTCTGTGAAGTCCATAAACGCAGGAATGTGATAGAGCCCTGGGGAGAGGATGCTGCTGTAGATAAGGTCGCCCAGAAAGGCATCTCAGAGTATCTGAGCTGCAACCTGCAAGAGGAGCCCACCCTGTGGAGGTCTGCTAACCAGAGAATGGAATGAGTGAACTCACCAAGTATGCTAGAGGGAGGGGGCTCCAGGCCAGCCACAGGGGGGTCCAGGCCAGGCACAGTTCTGTGGCTATTCACGTTGTGTTCTTTAGAGATATTGCTAAAACCTCTCTAGGACCACTGAATTACTGCCTCTACAATGGGGGTTGCTCATACTGATCACTGTGACAGGTACTGTGAGGAATAATGGGTTGTCATGAGGAGCTACATAAATGCTGACTAATGATCACAAGAACCTTTCATTCAAGTCAGCACCATGATAGGCAGATCACACTTAGATGCCTCAGCAAGTGTGGAAATTAACATGACTGCTCACTGTGCACACCAGCACCATCCTTTGAAACAGAAAAAATAAATGAGCCGATGGTCCTGATATTCAAAGTGGTTAGTGATCAACTAACTGGAGAGAAAGCTTGTGTGTGAAGTGTAAAATGGGAGCAGGAAGATAATGGCACATCACAGCCCAGCACAGGCAGAGGGTAACTAGTGAATCAACTGGATGCTTGCTGCTGCACGTGTCCTCTGCTACAGAGTGGTCATTCTAACCTCATCAGGAAGAGGTGCTGTCAAGAAAAGCCTGGCAGAGGGGAAGTGGGGTGAGAAGGAGCCAGATTAGCAGCATCTCTGGCAGCAGTCCCTTCTGGCCCACTTGGCCTTGGTAAGCCTCCCTGGGGGAAGGACTGAGCAGTCCCACCTCAGAAGGGCACCAAGGAAGTGGAGAGGAAGAAAGGGGGGATGAGCATTGCATTGTCTCCTTTCTGGAATGAAACATCCCAATGCCATCAGAGACTTCAGTTGTCTTCACAGCTGAGCCTCCCAACACAGAGATATGAATCCAACCCATAATTTCAGAGGAGTGTTTTTCAAACTGCAGGTCCTGACCCATGACTGGATTGTGACAAGCACTTAATAAACAATGAAATAAAATGGAATAAATAATATTAGAGTACATCACATGTAATAAAGGGAAGTAAAATTTCATAAAACTTTTGTATTAGTTTTGTGCATGTGTGTATGTATACTGCTTTATATAAAAATTACTTCATATTTTTTTTGTGAGTTGCTGTCAAAAGAGTTTGAAAGCCCCTGCCTTGGATTTAAAGCTATCTGAAACAGTTTTACAGTATACCAGTTTGAAATGAAGCCCCAACAGTATATTTAAAACATAAAAGTGTAGATAGCTTTTAGTTACATATTTTAAGGGGAATGGCAAGTTACTTTTCCTTAGAAGTCTAGCCCTGGGATGACTGGGCATTTTCCAAAGGGCCAGGCACCAGTTAGCCCAAGAAATGGTAGGAGCCCAAACGCTCTCTCCTTGGGAGGCCCTGAGGTACAGGATCCTCATCTGATCTGTGATGCTGCTGTTGCCCT
>NW_025802960.1:4037-9912 GCF_021613505.1 Equus quagga
GAGAGGGAAGATTCAAAGATGTTGCTTGAGTCTTTAGCTTTAGCATCCATGCAAATTGGAGGCATTCATTTTGAAGGAGGACATAGGAGAAAAAGTATCTGCAGAGAAAGACTGCGAGTTTAGTTGAGGAGTGCTGAGTTTTGGGCACCTTTGTAAAATCCAAGACAATGTACTACAACTGAACATACACAGGAGAAAAACCAGGAGACTACTGAGTTCTCAAAGTTTAGTAGAGAGAGTGTCTCCAAGAGGATGTTATCATCATCCACAGCTGCTGTGAGGTCAAGTGAGACAAAGATGGAAAGGTGTCTATCAGGTTTAGCTGTAAGGAAGTCATTGTTGACTTTGGCAACTCCTAGAAGAAAACAGAGGGAAAAACCTCCTTGATATCAGTCTTGGGAATGGTTTTTGGATATGACACCAAAAGTACAGGCAATAAAAGCCAAAATAAACAAGTGAGATTGCATCAAAGTAAAACGTTTCTGTACAGCCAAGGAAATAATCAACGGAGTGAAAAGGCAACTTAGACACCGGGAGAAAATATGTGCAAATTATAATAATAATTATAAGGGTTAATATCCAAAATACATAAGGAAATCATACAACTCAATAGCTAAAAAGCAAATAACCAGATTAAAAAAGGAGGCAAAGGATCTAGGTTGACATTTCTCAAAAGCTATACAAATGGCCAACAAGTTTATGAAAATATGCTCGACATCACTAATCCTCAGAGAAATGCAAATCAAAAACACAGTGAGATATCACCTCACACCTTAGAGAATGGTGATTACCAAAAGACAAAAGACAACAAGTATTGGTGAGGATGTGGAGAAAACAGAATCCTTGGACACTGTCGATGGGAATCTCCATTGGTACAGCCATCTGGAAGACAGTATGAAGGTTCTTCAAAAAACTAAAAGTAAGGGGCTGGCCCCGTGGCTGAGTGGTTAAGTTCGGGCGCTCTGCTGCAGGAGGCCCAGTGTTGTGTTGGTTCCAATCCTGGGTGCGGACAAGGCACTGCTCATCAAACCACGCTGAGGCAGCGTCCCACATGCCACAACTAGAAGGACCCACAGTGAAGAATATACAACTATGTACTGGGGGGCTTTGGGGAGAAAAAGGAAAAAATAAAATAAAAAAAAAAAACACCTAAAAATAAAACTACCCTATGATCCACCAATTCCACTTGTGGGTATATATCCAAAGGGAAAAAAAAATCAAGATCTCAAAGAGATATCTGCACTCCCATGTTCATTGTAGCATTAATCACAACAGCCAAGATACGGTAATAATCTAAATGTCTGCTGACGGATGAATGAGTAAAGAAGATGTGGTATATATATCCACAATGGAATATTATTCAGCCAAAAAGAAAAGACAGAAATCCTGACATTTGCACCAACATGGATAAACTTTGAGGCCATTACACTAAGGGAAATAAGCCAGTCACAGAAAGATAAATACTGTGGGATCTCTGTGCAATCTAAAAGAGTCAAACTCATAGAAACGGAAAGTAGAATGGTGGTTTCCAGGGGCTGCAGAGATGGGAAATGGGGCACAAAGTTCAGTTAGGCAAGACAAGTAAGTTATGGAGATATCATGTACAGCAATGTGACTATAGCTAACAGTACTGTACTATATTCCTGAGATTTACCAAGAGGATAGATCTTAAGTATTCTTGCCACAAAGAAATAAAGGTAACTATGTCAGGTGATAGAAATGTTAATTAGCTTGATGGTGGCAATTAATTGATATATACCTATATCAAAAGATCAAGTTGTACACTTGAAATATATACAATTTTTGTCATTATGTGTCAATAAAGATGGAAAAAATGCACAAAAGCCATGAACAGACATCTTACTGTCTAAGGATATATATATGGCATATGAACACATGAAAAGATATTTAACATCACTAGCCATTAAGGAAATGCAAATTAAGACCACGAGGAGATATCACTATACACCTATTACAACCACAAATACAAAAAATACTGGCAATACCAAGTACTAGGAAGGACAGGAAGCAGCTGGATTTCTCATACAATGCTGCTGGAAGTGCAAAATGGTACTGCCATTCTGAAAAATAGTTTGGCAGTTTCTTAAAGAACAAAATATATACTTGCCATACAACACCAATCACACTCCTGGGCATTTATCCCAGAGAAATAATAATTTATGTTCACCCAAAAACCTGAACATGAACGTTCACAGCAGCTTTATTTACTAAAGCCCAAGACAAGAAAGAACCAAGAAGTTCTTCAACAGATGAATGGCTAAACAAACTACAACACATTCACACAGTGGAACACTGTGTAGTAATAAAAGAAATAAACAAGTGATACACACTACAACTTGGATTGATCTCAATCTCACATCAAATACTCTATGATTCCATTTATATAATGTCCTTGAAAGGGAAAAATTATAGAGCTGAAGACCTAATAAGTATTGGGCAGGATTAGCGAAGGTGTGGGAGAAGGACGGGTATGATTATAAAGAGGCAGCACGAGAGAACCCTTTGTGGTGATAGAATTCTGTATCTTGATTGTGGTGGTGGTTACACCCATCTCCACATGTGATAAAATGGCACTAAGCTATTCACACACATTGTACCAGTGTCTGTTTACTGGTGTTGAGACTATATTATGGTTATGTAAGACATAACCATTGGGAGAAGCCTGTGAAGAATACAACTGTGCCAATTCCTGTGAATCTATAATTATGTGACATAAAAAGTTATTTAAAAAGTATATGTAAAAGCCAGAAACAACCTGAAAACATTTGCTTCTTAAAGGCAAACTAGAGATGGAGAAAAAAGTTTGCAAAAATATTATTTGATAAAGGTCTGAACTTCTTCAACTCAACAGTAAGACCAAAACAAAGTAAATACAATAAAAAATGGGCTAAATATTTGATCAGACACTTCATTAAAGGAGATTATAAATGGTTAAAAAGCAAATGAAAAGAAGTTCAACACATTCACCAAGGAAACGCAAATTAAAACTCAGTAAGATACAACCAGACACTAACTAGAATGGTTAAAAATATTAAGACTTACCAAAGCATCTGTTGGTAACCAGAGAGCAATGAGAAAACTCAGACATTGCTTATAGGCATGAAAAACAGTAGAGCCAGCTTGGACACATTTGCAGCTTCTCACACAGTTACATATGAACTTACCAGAAGACCCAGCAAGCCCACTCCTAGGTGCTTACACAAGAAATGAAAACATGTCAACACAAAAAATTGTATGTAAATATTCATTGCAGCTTTATTCATAATGGCCCCAAATGGAAAAAAACCCATGTGTCCATCAACTGAAAGGAAAACAAACTGTGGTTTATGCACACAAGGGAACACTACTCAGAACAGAAAGAAGAAACTAGTGATTCACACACGTACAGGACTCTCAAAAGCATTCTGCTGAGTAAAAGAAGCCAGACAAAAGACAGTCTATACTCGGGGCTGGCCCGGTGGCATAGTGGGTTAGTTTGCGGGCTCTGCTTTGGTGGCCTGGGGTTCATGGGTCCGGATACCAGGCATGGACCTAACACCACTCATCAAGCCACGCTGTGGTGGCATCCCACATAAAATAGAGGAAGATTGGCACAGATGTTAGCTCAACTAAAATCTTCTTCAAGTAAAAAGAGGAGGATTGGCAACAGATGTTAGCTCAGAGCCAATCTTTCTCATACACAAAAAGAGTCTGTGATTCCATTGATATGAAAGTCGAGAAAAGGCAAAACTACTGCAATAGAAAACAGACCAGTGATTGCTCTCAGGCATCTGAGAGGTAGGGGTGGAGGGAGGGGACTTACTGCAAAGGAGGACAAGAATGTTTTTGTCATGATGGAAATATTCCAAATCATGTTTTGATGATGGTCATCTACTATATCATTTTTGAAAACTCACTCACATGTACACTGAAAAGTGCTGAGTTTTATTTTTTCTTATACACACCTCAACAAAACTGGTTAATAGGTAAAAAAGAAAAAACAAAATCTGCAGACTAAAGGGAGTCACATGGTAAGGTCTGCTCACCCACCAGACAAGGCAACTGTAGTTCTCCAACATCACCACGTCTCTGTACAGGGTCCTCTGTGCAAACTCCACCTGCGGCCACTCCTCCTGGGGAACTCCACAGGCACGTCCTTGAATGACACTGACACCTGCAACAGCACATTTCTAATCAATGTGAGGGTCCAGAAGCAGTGACACAGAGAACACTTTTAGAAACTAAGTCTTACTATGTTTACTGTTCACAATTTAAAACAAAATGCTATAAAGGATGACAATCACGGGGCCCTAATTCTGTCTTATACTTTGAGAAGACGTACATCATCAGTAAAAAAAAATTATTCTCATGCCGATTTATTTATATTTATTTTTATTTTATACACATATATTGTCGCTTAATAATGAGAAACCTTAATGCCTTATTTTTTTAGGTAAAGTTATTATAAACAGGATTCTTGTATATATTTCCCATAGCCCAATGGATTATGCTGAGCACTCTGCAGAGTATATGCACCCCAGCCTGGAGATCTCTGCTGGGGTAATAGGAAACCAATAAGAGACACATGTAAGCCCAGGGAGGCATTACACATCACCAGATTTTTATTTCAGGAGCAATGCTCTAGAACAGGACTTCTTCAACATGGCATTACCAACACGGTGGACCAGACGATGCTATTTTTGTGGAAGACTGTGCTGTGTATTTTACGATCTTTTTCAGTATCCCTGTCTTCTACTGATTGGTTGCCAGCAGCATCCCCAGTTGTGACAGTTAAAACTATCTCCAAACATTGCCAAATGTCTCCTGGGGAGCAAAACTGACTGTAGCTAGCAACCACTGCTCTACATGAATAGTGGACAAGGTCTTAAGCAGCAAAACAAAAGACCTAATTTAAGAAATTACGATATTAAGGCAAAGCAACAAAGATAAAGAATGGGAAACTGATTCTTATAGAAAACAAAATCTGGTCATTATTTTCTTGTGCAACTATACAGAGAGATGCTCCACAAGCAAATGGGTGGATGCTGATGCCATACACAGAGACTAGAAGAATAAATAAGAGTCAGAGGTTGGGTCACTAGAATTTAGGAGACTTTAGTCATTTAGATGGTAACTGAAGTCATCAGAGAAAAAGGCCTGGGTCAGAAAGGACATAGAAACTGAGGAGAGAAAAGGTACCAAATACAGAATTCAGGGAAATAGTAAAATTGAAGATGCAAGCAGAAACTGAATAAGCCATGAAGGCTGAGAAAAAAATTCTAAATGGTGGAATGAGAAAGCAGAAAGATTAAAGTACTGGACATTAAGAGAAGAGAGAATTAGAAGCATAAATGACTCCTCTAGTTCAAGGGAATAGCCTGAGCACACACATTTACAAGCCCTGCCTCCAAAAACACACTCAGATAAAATACAAAACCTACTATAAAAGTACAACAAAAAAGGAGTGCAGAGAAACATCCCAGAAGAAGGCCCAAAAATATGAACAAATTTTGGAAGACAGGGGGTAAGGTCGTATTAGATGAGAAAGACAGGACAATGTAGCCCACAACCTAATGCAAACAGAGAAGTGGGCAGAAAGAGCAAGGCGCTGATGAGAGCCCAGAAAGACGTCCAAGCTTCAAGCGAGCAAGACCTGGAATAACGTGTGTGGTGGGAAGAACGATTAACAGAGTAAACTTCCTCTTTGAATACAGGTGACATCATTCAAATAAGTGAGGAAAGGCTGGACAATAATGTCACAGGGATAGCTGGAGGCCACCTGGGAAAAGATAGTTAGATCTCTCTCTCACACCACAGAGCAGGATAAAATAAAATGCATTCAAGATCAAAATGCAAGAAACAAAATCACATTCTA
>NW_025802960.1:9922-10248 GCF_021613505.1 Equus quagga
CCATTGTACCATTTACAGTATTTATAGATGGAAGGAAATAAAACTATAGCTTTATTCCAATAGCTGCACAAAGGGAATCAATATAATGCATTGCACAGTCATGACTAATATGAAATCTCAGCAAACTGGTATCTGGAGGAAACCTACTTACCCTGACAAGGTCACCTACAAAAGCTGACAACAAACATCACAGTTAACAGTCAAACAGGGTATATTTTCCCTCAAGATTGACTTGATCTATTTCTATTTGTCCTTTTTCCATTTCATGCATGGATCCTTCTAAACCTATAAATCCCTTACAATACAAAGTGGGGAACGGAGAAAGC
>NW_025802961.1:0-11709 GCF_021613505.1 Equus quagga
AGTGGGCCTCCTTGTCTTATTCCTGATCTTAGCAGGAAAGCTTTCAGGTTTTTACCATTGAGTGTGATGTTAGCTGTGAGCTTGTCATATATGGCCTTTATTATGTTGAGGTACATTCCCTCTATACCCATTTTCTTCAGAGTTTTCATCATAAACAGATGTTGAATTTTGTCAAATGTTTTTTCTGCATTTATTGAGATGATCGTGTGATTTTTTTATTCTTTGTGTTGTTAAGGTGGTGTATCACACTGATTGATTTGCAGATGTTGAACCATCCTTGCATCCAGGAATAAATTCCACTTGGTCTGGTTGTATGATCCTTGTAACGTATTGTTGAACTCGGTTTGCTAACATTTTGTTGAAGATTTTTGCATCTATGTTCATGAGGAATATTGGCCTGCAATTTTCTTTTCTTGTAGTGTCCTTGTCTGGTTTTGGTATCAGGGAAATGCTGGCCTCAGAACATGAGTTTGGAAGTGTTCCCTCCTCTTCCATTTGTCGACGAAAATAATCCAAAACCAATCTATAAATGAAAATTTGGGAGAGTTTATTCTGAGCTAAAATGTGAGGACCATGGTCCAGGGCCTTTCTTCCTGAAGGAAGAAAGGGCACCAAAGAAGTGGGGTGTACAGAGTGGTTATATACCTCCAAAGAGGATGTTTCACATATGATTGAAATGTCCCTTTTACAATAGTCGCGAGACTGCTCTGTCAGCACAGCGATTGATGGACACAGCAGGTAGGTCTGATGTCTTGGTGGACACAGCAGGGTGGCAGGTCTGTTGTCTTGAGCTGGGTGGTCAAAGGTGAGCACAGCAATTAGTTCCTAGCCTAAGGAAAGATGCTTATCCCTAAGGAAATGCCAATGTGGGGGAAAGTTGCACCTTTATCTTAAGGCCATTTGTTCTTGCCATAGTAAATGTTTCAAGCAGATATACAATGCATGATCGATGGCCATGTCAGGCCCTTTGGGAAAAAACAAAGTCAGGCCGAATTAGGTTTACACCAAATGGCTTCCTCATATACTCCAATATCTCCTATTGATTGCCATTTCAATTTGTCACATTTTTTGGAAAAGTTGGAGAAGGATAGGTATCAGTTCTTCTTTGAGTGTTTTGTAGAATTCATCAGAGAAACCGTCTGGTCCTGGACTTTTGTTTGTAGGAAGGTTTTCAATTACTAATTCAATCTCCTTACTGGTAATAGTCTTTCAGATTTTCTAGTTCTTCCTGATGCAGTCTTGGAAGGTTGTATGTTTCTAGGAATTTATCCATTTCTTCTAGATTGTCCAATTTTTTGGCATATAATAGTTTGCAGTAGTCTCTTATGATCCTTTTAATTTCTGTGCTATCAGTTGTAACATCTCCTCTTTCATTTATGATTTTATTTATTTGAGTCCTCTCTTTTTCTTGGTGAGTCTAGCTAAAGGTTTGTCAACTGTGTTTATCTTTTTAAAGAACTAGCTATTGGTTTCATCGATCTTTTCTTTTTTCTTTTTAGTCTCCATTTCATTTTGAACCCTAACTCAAGCCTTAGAAAATTAGAAGTGAAAGAAAAGCTAGAGTGAAGTAAATTCCATCATTAATGGAAGGAAATACTAAGGCATTTGGTTTTATCTTTCCAAAATCTTCAAACTATAATGAACAGCAGAAAAGATTTAGAGCTGTCAGTGGCCATTTATTTTACATTTGGTTCCTTCTCCTCCTTCAGGGACATTCAAAGACAGACCAGTGAAGAATATACTGTTTGGCTTTTGAGCGTGAGAGAGATTTGAGGCTCTCTGAGCTATTCATTCTTCCTCTCTCCAATGGTTCTGAGGAGAAAGAAGGGAGTGAAGAAGAAAGGGGAGATGATAGCACTTACAGCCGAAAGTGATACCTAAAGGAGAAGTCGTCAAAGTTTAACCTGAACCTTGCATTCTATGATTATGTTGATTGTTACCTAGAGCTAACTATTTATGCCTAAATGAAGGATAAAGAGGAGTTTGATAGAAGCAGATTTAGGGCACGGCTTCCCAGACAAAGGGATCAGCATGAAAAAGCAGAATGTGTTTAGGGAATTATCAACATTTAGTATTGCAGTTAAGTGTCCACATTCCGCTTCAGCGGCCTGGCGTTCGGTGGTTCAGATCCCAGGTACGGACATGGCGCTGCTTGGCATGCCATGCTGTGGTAGCATCCCACATATAAAGTAAAGGAATATGGGCACAATGTTAGCTCAGGGCCAGTCTTCCTCAGCAAAAAGAGGAGGATTGCCAGCAGATGTTAGCTTACGGCTAATCTTCCTCAAAAAAAAAAAAGAGAGAGAACAGAGCCTGTTTCAGGACTCTGCCAAAGGGGAAGGAGCAGCTCAGATAAATGACCTATTCTTAGGAAGTATAGGTGACTTGGTCCCAAGACTGAGGGAGTCCAGGGGGTGATGCGGTTTGGGGCAGGCCGCCCCAAGATGTCTCACTCTGGTATGTGGATTATTTCGAGCTGAGGACAAGAAAGGCTCAGAAGATGCAGGGAGAACATTTTATCTTCCCCCAAACTGCCTGAAAGAATTTAACCTGGAAGGCATGTTCCAGGAAGGAGCTAATACCCTAAGATAGTTGTAGGATAATGTAAAATAGGTGTGAAAGAAAGGCACCAACAGGCTCATTCTTAGCCCAGCAAAACTCGTTTAAGAAACCTTTGCATTCCTGTCTCCATGTAAATTGTCTTCCTCCCCTCTGAAATCCAAGACCACTACCCCCAACATCCTCCTTTGCCTTCAACTGAAGATAATATTTAAGGTGGCATCTTAAATATTAAGACGGCCACATGGCCGTGTTGCTCAGTCTTCCTGGGTTTCTCCCATGTATCACGTGATTAAACTTGTTGGATTTTCCTCCTGCTTTTCTGTCTCATGTCTATTTAATTCACAGCCCAGCCAGAAGGACTCAGAGTGGGTAAAGCAACTGTCTTCCTCCCCTACGGGTGCAAGGGAGAAAGAGACAGAATTGAGGCTGATTCCGAAGTGTCTGTCATGACACCTGGGTGGGGACTTTCGGCCCCTTCAGCAGTTTGGGATCGACGAACTGATCAGGTATCTGTGGTGAAGATCGTTAAGTTTGATATTGGATTTGACAAATGTGGAGCCCTTCTCAGATCTTCAGATGGAGTTGTCTATACAACGTCTGCAGCTGAGAATCAAGTTCTGAGATACATGTACAGATTTGGGGTTGATTCCCATTTTAATAATTCTTCCCCGTAAAAGTCCTCCTTCCCTAGCATTGAATTCTCCCACAGCCCCCTCCCAAAAGAATTACAGACGCAAAAATGTGATTTAAGTTCTGCCGATCAAATACACTCTTCAGATCCCATGCTGGAGAACTGCGTTTGGTGAACAGAGGCAGGGTATGGAGCATCCATTCTGCTGGTGCAGATTACAGCAAGGGCGGAAAGGTCCTGGAGAGGGAGTCAGGAGCTATCCTGGCAGCTCCCTGATCAATACAAGGGCACAGATTCTTTGGAAAGCCAGGTTCTGGCAATATTTTTGGAAGCTCAGCCGAGAGTCTGCTTGCTCAACTATCTCAGTGATTCTGTGAGCTACATACCTCCTTCAAGAATCCCTTCTGGGTAAACGAGCTTAAGTGGACTCTGTTGTCTATAACAATGAACACTTTGACAAGTATGGGGTGTTAGCTGAATCCATGGGCATAGATAGAGATTGAGGCTGGATAAGGAGACCAACTAGGAGAGAATTTCATTGAGTGTGGTAGATGAGGGGGAAATCACAAGAGATGGATGAGAAACACTGTAAAGGAAGGATCGTTGAGACTGGTGTCTGTTCGGAGAGACAAAAGCCAAAGATAACCATAAGTCTAGACATCAGGGGAGGGGTGGTGAAGAAGGATAATCCTGACATATAGAGAGCAACAAAAAAGATGGGGATATAGATTTAAAAATTGGACCACCTATTAGAAAAAATGAGTTTTTGAGGTGACAGGAGGCTTTTAAAGATGTGCAGTAAGGAGACGTGAGACTTGAGGTCCCAGATGGCACAGGAGATGAGGCAGTTGTTCCAGGTAGAGGTCATAGTAAAAAGCATGAAAATAAAAATGAGAGCAGAGGACCACTGTTGGGATATATTCCCATCTTTGGAGTAAAAGAAGGAAGTTCTGGGGGAGGAGAGAGAAGGAGCAGCCATAGGAGACAGGAAGACGACCAGGAGACCCTGGGTTATGAAGGCCCAAGAACGGAGGAAGAGCTGCCTTTGACCTCTGAAAGTGGCAGTTCTGGAGAAGAGAGGAGACCAGGAGGAGCAAGCGGCATAAACACTGAAGTGCAAGGGTTGAGCTGTCCGAAGAAACAGGCAATTGTGGGAAATGTTAACAAGGGGGACAAACAGACTAAAACAGCAGTAGCAACAGGCCCGAGAGGACGTTCCTTTTAGGGCTAAATGAACATGGCAGTGCAGTAGAAAAGAAACGAATAAAAGATTTTAAAGAGTAACAGATTAAATTGCCCCAGAAGACACGGGAGATGGATATAGCACACAAGAGAAGTAAAAGCCAAGAATGTGAACATGGAGATTTTTGAGATAATGAAGGAAATCTCTTATATGGGATTAATCTTCCCCATAATTTACACATATGGGGAAATGCTTTCCAAATTCCAAACATCCTAGAAGGGAACTTCCAAAATATGATGTGTGGCCTGGACAATACCTGTAGCAGCTGTCTTATTAAATTTATCCTGCCCCCTCATGGAGCCGCTGGATCTTAATAACTGTAGGTGGAAATTTTGGACCGTGAGCTATTAACACAGCTAAATTAAAAAATAATAACTAAGATGATTGCTTATCACAGTAGTCACCAACCTACCGCACCTGCAACAACATGTTGCAGTTATACATCAAACAATACTATGTCCTAGGGTAAGAGCACAAGATGTGGATTCTTTTGATGTCAGTGAGGATCACTTTCTGCTGCCCTGGACACAGCACCTTCGTTGTAAGCCTTCCTGAGGCTGGTACATGTATCAAACATGAGTCCAGGATGGTACATGAATAGACTACCAAGTGGACAAGGGGATTCTGAGAGTCTGGATGCAGATTTCAGATGTGGGAAAAAGAGCTTACCTATCCATTTGGGCAACCCAGTTATAACACTTCAATGCAACCCACTGACTAGTTGCCCCACAAATGGCTCATGGAGACCCTAGGAGAAGACTCACAATTTTTATTTGCCAGCTGAGCATCCATCTTTATGAATTCCTGAATACTGACAATTTTTATAAAAAAGGGAGTGAGATATTTCACACGAAATAGACCAACTCCCAAGGAACGACTCTTTCTAATTCTGATTTGTATATACATTAAGTCAGTGAGAGTCCAGGGTTTAAAGACACACGGCTTAAACAGTGTGCCCACTGGACCTACCATCTTGGTGATGCTCTTTCTGTGAGGTCCATCAGTAAGTAAGTAAATTCAAAAGGACCATAGATAGCCTTCTTTCTCCCATACTGTTGGCATCTAAACTAAATCCATCAGGAAATGACCATGATTCAAAGACAAGTAAGAAAAACAGTCACAACTCAAATCACTGGAATGCAGTGGAGTCAGATTATGTATGTTTACCTTACCCAAAAACTTGAAAAGCGAATTGTTCCCAACCTCATGACACCCTACAGTCTTTCCTATCCGACGAATGTTACAAGCCTTTTGAGACCATCGGCAACGGGTGCCATCCATCCAGTTTCCTTATAGAAAGATTCAGGCAGTGCTTTCTCCAAGGATTATGGGGCCTCAGGATCCAGTGGTCAGTTCTCACCATCCTGCCAGATCTCCCTGCAGCCACTGCCCTGAGCGTGCTGCAGAAGATCAGCATTGATTCTCTCCCAAGTGCGAAAAGTGACCATATTAAAAACAAGGTGCTTTTTTATCATCTTTAGAAGATTATGCATTTATGCCAGTCATGTTACCATTGCTCAAAATATGTTAGGAATTCTTTTTAAGCATTGTGATAAGAGTCTGTGACATCCGAGTTTTAAAGTTCTCAGTAATAGTGCAAATGAATAAGAGCATGGACTCTGCAGTAAAAAAAACAGAAAAAGTTTGAATCTCAACAAGTAGGTTGGGTTCCAGCAACTCTCTAATTTAAAAACTAGCACATAACTAGTACATATTAGCTAACCTCCATTTTCTCATCTGTAAAATGGGGATAGTAAAGTCCCTATCTACAACATTGTTGCTATGATTAAATGAGACGGTTCATGGAAACCACATATTCTCGCCCCAGCAGTTCTTTGTCCCATGACACATAATATCCATTGCTAAACCAGCACACATTTTCAAACCACTTCCACCTTGCCGTCTCCCCCATAGGGCTTAGGAGAGCTATATACTTGCTTTCCCAGCCTTTCCTGCAGCTCGGAGTGGCCCTATCACATACTTCTTGCCAATAGAGACACAGTAAGATTCTGATGGAGTCTTCTGGGATGAAGTTGGCCATTTTTGGCTGAAGGAAACAAGTGAGATTAGCACTATCCCTTTTTTCCTCCTTCCCCCTTTTGCCTGCCTTAAACATAGTTGTCAAACCTGGAGCTGAGGCAGCCATCTTGGAACCAATGATAATAATCAGAGGAAAGGCTACAGTAATTTCAGAAACACTGGCCTTGATGTTATCGTGCTGCTGAACACATTCAGGACAATGCCTGCCTCCAAATTCTGATTACTGAGAAGAAAATAACCCCTAGATGGTTAATCCATGCTGAGCCAGGTTTTTGGTTATTGGCCTTTGATCCATTTCCAGCCAATACACTTCTTAGGGGTGAGTTAGACTTCCTAACCCTCACACCAAAACTGGAGCTTGAGCTCCACTACCTAGCCTACTCCTCCTCCCTCAGGTAAGCCTGCCAGACACGAAGTGCCATCCAAGGCCCTGCCACGGCACACTGCCTGCACATAGGAAGCTACTGTTAAATCATTGCTCTTATTATTACCATCAACAACGTTCGACGAGAAACAGAAAAGTGAGAACACAAACTGAGCTACTAAAATGTTTCTGTAAGAGACACCAGAGCTCCTTTATTGTAACAAGGGCTGCCCAACAATGAGAACATGGACATCACAAGATGTGGCAGTAAGAAATTTCTCTTCCTCTGACTCCTCAACAGATAGTTCCACAGCTTATATGTCAAGTGTTCACATGGTGCTTTACGTAGAACCTTTAATATTATGTTTAAGTTTAATATAATGTTTATTATGTTTAATATTATGCTGAATATGCCTAACTTTTACTTAAATCTCTTACTACTAGATAACTTTTCAAGGGCTGTGTCTTATCATGTCATGACCTTGTTTTGTTAATTCCCCCGGTACCTACCGCACTGCAATACACATAGTCGGGGAGCAGTAAATGTTGATTTGCATCATGATCTTTTGCCAACGTAGACACTGCAATCAGCAATATATCACATAAGTGTGGAGTAGTCAAATTTCATCATGTCCATTACACTGAGACTAAAGTTTAAGCCCAGGAATGAGCCTTGTTGCTGCCCAGGTTGTGTATTTCCACTCAATTCTGTGGTTCTCCACACACCATTAAAGATGCGAGAATTCTTGCAAAGTAACCAAAAGTTTTTATTTCCTCTAAAACAGTTACCAAAAGGAATTACATTTCTTTCTAGTTTGGTAAGTGAAGAAAAAATGATTTTATTTTTTGGTAAGAACTAGTCCACCACCTGGGCAACTGGAAAATTGAGAAACAAGGAAAAATGACCCATGAAACACAGAGTCTTCCAGCCGGTGCCAAATTAAACATTAACTGAGAAGTAAATCATTGAGTCTGAAGGATGTGACTTAATATATTCAATTATTTCTGACATTTGGGGGAGAGGAAATGTGTATGATAGACATCCAACATCTGAGGATTTATAGCACTTTTACAATACTTAGCGGTCACTAATATGTGATGTGCCCCGCTTGCAGAAGAAGTCTCTGCAACCCTCTGGGAGAGCAGGTGTCTCACAGCTCCCTCCACAGGCTGGGAAAGAGGAAGGGAGGGGAAGCGGCAGCACCCCCCACTGGGACCAAACTCGTGCCTCTGACAATTCCCCCTTCCCTTGCCTGGTCTTCTAGATACACTGGGGGAATTGGAGAACAGTTGCTATAGGGCCAACCATTAGTAATCGTTGGCGGGAGGGACCTCTGGCCCTGACTGTTAATGGAGTGCTTAGGGTCTCTTTACATTTCCAAAAATTGTTGCTTAAATACTCCACTTAAAACGTCTTTATATAAATGTCAGAAGTAGAAATAAATAATTTTAACATTTAGCCAGTATATTGGACTTTCTAAATTATCTTGGACCTTGGTTCTATTCTTGTATCATAATCTTTTCTATTTTCAATTAAAGTTCCCATTTTTAATCACTGTTAGCAAGTAGGATTCTATTGTTAGTTTCTTCTATGCCTTCCCACAGGTCACAACCTTCCCCAGTGACTTTCCCTTCCCTACTCCCCTGTGTCCTTCCTCCTTCACATCATTCAAAAAGTTCCAAGAACTGCCTCTCCTCCCTGAGCCTGTCCTCGTTAAGGGAAAGTGTTCCCTTTCTAAAGATCTCCCTTGATTCTACATAAAAGTGTACTCTAAATTTGTGAAAACGTACTTGAAAAAGCAAACACAGTTGTAGGTGATTCATAATCACATGAAACATGAAAACATGAAATTGCTATGTGACGAATTAGCATAAAATTAGCGGCTTTCACCAACATCCTTTGTTATCTCACCATTTCTATAGGTCATCAGTCTGGGACAGTTTACTCTTCTCAGGGTCTCTCAAGGTTGAAATCAAGGTGTCAGGTGGGCTGCGTTCCTTTCCAGAGCTGGGAGTCCTCTTCTGAGTTCCATGGTTATTGGCCAAATTCAGTCCCTAGGGCTTGCACTCTCTTGCTGGCTGTAGGCCGGGAAGAATCTTAGTGTGGCTCCTTCTGTATGTCCTTTCATGCTTCCAATCTCCTGGTTTCCAATCCCCCTCCAGCCTTATGTAACATGACATAATCTTTGGAGTGAAATTCCCATCCCCGTTTGCCATATGTCGTAACCCAACCAAGGAAGTGGCTAGCTCGTCCATACTCAAAGCTTCCATCTACACTTAAGTGTAGGGATTATATAAAATGTGCATGCTAGGGGCAGGATTCTTGGGAGCCATCGTAGAATTCTGTCTACCACAACACAACAACAGAATTCAGAACTAGAAACCCTCAATATCAAGTTCTTAAAAATTACTAAAGAATGTGATTGACAGCAATTCGATTGCCATGCCTCTCTTCAAGACTGTCAAGAATATTGGATAAATCAGTTTTTACTATGGGGCTAACTGATTAAATAGTTCAAGAGATTATATTTACATATAAATATGAATTCCAGCACAAAAGTTATTGGCTAGGTCTATAATCGAGTATTCCCACAGAAAGGGAGCAGATGTAGGCAGATGTCATGGGTATTAAACAGAGGATTATAGGAGTAACAGAGGCATGGGGCAAAGAGGATAGAGGAGAAATGTGCATGGTAGGTGAGAATATATTGCTTTGAATCTTTGCTTTCTCATGAGGTATATAAATTCAAATAAAATGGGAGATCTACTTCAATAATTTCATGAAAGTGTTTAAAATCAAATTCTGAGCATAGAGAAAAAATTGAAATTTTGGTATAAAGAAATAAAGTCAAAAATGAAATAATATACAGGGAAAGTATTTGCAATGCATATGATTGACAAAGAACTAATATCTCTACTATCCAAGCGCGTTAGTATATTAAAAAGAAGACAAACAGCTCAATAGGTAGGTGGGCAATAATGGGAATTCATAGCAGAGGAAATACAGATGGCCAACAGGCATATGAGATGGTGCTGAACCTTCATAATGGTCAGCAAATGAGAAAACTAAACAAATGAGACATCGTACTCACCTACTAGTTTACACTACTGACAAAATGTGAATTGCTGTGGGTTCCTGAAAAGCAATTGGTACTGTTCATCAAAATTTTAAAACATACGTGTCCTCTCCCCAGGAGTACTACACTTGGAAACCCACGCCATGGAAATAACAGTGTCTGGGAGCACGGATATAAAGAAAAGGTTATTTAGTGTAGCCTTTCTTGTAGAAGAAAAAATAAATAAAATATCTTTGAACAATCGAACAGACAGAATAAAGAATGATAAATCTCTATTTTGAATGTTAAGTGAATATTTAAAAGAACACATTATATCTTTGAAGTGGGGTGAATATGATATATCATTACGTGTAAAAAGCAAAGTACAGAGTAACGTGTGTTGTATGATCCCATTTTTGTGAAAGACCAAACAAAGCAAAACAACTCGCATTTATTGGCGTATAGGTTGGTATGAGCCCGGGGAACGATGAGGAAATGTCCAAAACAGGCCGTTTCCCTCAGAAACCTGGGACTGAAGGTCGCTGGAGAACTAGGTCAAATTTCTCACTGCCGCCGTTTGGTTTCACTTGTTACAGTGAGGTTTAGGACTGTATGACCCCCAAAGAAACTGCAAAGAAATGAAATAAAGATTTCAGCTGCCCACAGTCCTGTGTAATTTTGAAATAACTTGAGGTTACTGTGATTTTTGTTCTCATTTAAGAAAAAACGCTCTGGCCAAATAATTGTCAAAATATTATGAACTATTTTGAGATGTCTCTAAAACCTTAAGAAAGTTTCAAAACTCTTTGTCCATTTTGCACATTACTCATAGAGTCATAGACATGTTTTTCTTACTGGATCATTTAGGAATCTGAGATTATAAGATATATAAGGACAGATATTTGAAAATTTTCACCGGCCTTAAAGGAAACCATTTAGAGCTATTAAACATGAGATTATAAGGTCTAACCGATGTTTGGCTTCTAGTCATACGAGATTAATGTAAACAAACTTTCTGGAGGTACCTGTATGGTCCTGGATTCTGCCCTTTCTCTCTCAAGGGGCTTCTATTTGGACCTTCAGTTGCCTCTTGGACCCCAGAATGGTGGCCGCTGGGCATGTACCTTGCACACAGAAAATCAGAAAACCCTTCTCTGAAAAATCTGACCAGCCCAAAGAGAAAAGAGCTCAACAAACCGACACAGCAGATTCCCTAACAATAATACCCACCAGATAGTTCCTCAGCAAATCCCACAGTCAAAAGTACCATCCATGTGTTCAGAGCTCCCCACAGCGTGGCCGAGTCCCGTTCCTCAACAGAAGCAGACAACCCAGAACCAGCAGACATCGGAAGTGAGTATAGCATTCTAAAGTAAGAAGGGACAAAGCAAGCCGAGAGGGAAGAAATCGAAAGAAATGATCCGTGCAAAGAAAAAATTTAAACATCTTCACAAAAGTTGTTATTATCCTAAAAGCGAGAAAAAGATATTGTATGCGTGAAATAAGGACAGGTTGCAATAAAAAAAGAGGTCTTGAGAATTAAAAGTTATCATAGCAGGAATGGAAATCCAACAGAAACTTAAAAGATCTCAAGAAACTTACCACCCCAAGTTTCCCTTTCCTCAGGAAGCTACCTGATGAAGTTCCCCCAAAGTGATAAATTATTCAAGAGGAAGACTTAGGGTCTAGGAAGCTGATGCTGTCACCCTGCAGAGCTTGAGGGATTCCCAGGGCAAGGGTGGGGAAGCTCCTGGAGGGCAGTGCGCCAGCCCACACGGAGTAAGCCAAAGACTCCAGGAGGAAGTGCGTCTGG
>NW_025802961.1:16709-33859 GCF_021613505.1 Equus quagga
CCTTGTAATTTTCATTGTATAGGTCTTTCACTTCCTTAGTTAAATTCACCCCTAGGTATTTTATTCTTTTTGTAGCGATTGTGAATGGTATTGTGTTCTTGAGTTCTTTTTCTGTTAGTTCATTATTAGAATATAGAAATGCTACTGATTTATGCAAATTAATTTTATACCCCGCAATTTTGCTGTAGTTGTTGATTACTCCTAAGAGTTTTCCAATGGATTCTTTGGGGTTTTCTATATATAAGATCATGTCGTCTGCAAACAGTGAGAGTTTCTCTTCTTCCCTCCCTATTTGGATTCCACTTATTCCTTTTTCTTGCCTGATTGCTCTGGCCAGGACTTCCAGTACTATGTTAAATAAGAGTGGTGATAGAGGGCATCCTTGTCTCATTCCTGAGTTCAGGGGGATGGTGCTCAGTTTTTGCCCATTGAGTATGATGTTGGCTGTGGGTTTGTCATATATGGCCTTTATTATGTTGACGTAGTTCCTTTCTATGCCCGTTTTGTTCAGAGCTTTTACCATAAATGACTGTTGAATCTTGTCAAATGCTTTCTCTGCATCTATTGAGATGATCATGTAGTTTTTATTCCTCAGTTTGTTGATTTGGTGTATCACGTTGATTGATTTGCAGATGTTGAACCATCCCTGTGTCCCTGATATGAATCCCCCTTGATCATGATGTATGATCCTTTTGATGAATTGCTGAATTCTGGTTGCCAAAATTTTGTTTAGAATTTTTGCATTGGTGTTCATCAGCAATTTTGGCCTGCAGTTCTCTTTTTTCGTGGTCTCCTTGTCAGGCTTTGGTATCAGCGTGATGTTGGCCTCGTAGAATGTGTTCGGAAGTGTTCCATTCTCCCTAAATTTTTGGAATAGCTTGAAAAGGATAGGTATTAAATCCTCTCTGAAAGTTTGGTAGAATTCTCCAGGAGAGCCATCTGGTCCGGGGGTTTTATTCTTTGGGATGATTTTGATTGCTGTTCCAATCTCTTTCCTTGTGATTGGTCTGTTCAAATTGTTTGCTTCTTCTTGAGTGAGCTTTGGGAGATTGTAGGAGTCCAAGAATTTATCCATTTCCTCTAGGTTATCCATTTTGTTGGCATATAATTTTGGTAGTATTCTCTTATAATCCATTGTATTTCTGCAGAGTCTGTTGTTATTTCTCCTCTTTCATTTCTGATTTTGTTTATTTGAGCTTTTTCCCTTTTTTTCTTTGTAAGTCTGGCTAGGGGTTTGTCAATTTTATTTATCTTCTCAAAGAACGAGCTCTTTGTTTCATTGATCCTTTCTACCGCCTTTTTCGTTTCGATAGCATTTATTTCTGCTCTGATTTTTATTATTTCTCTCCTTCTGCTGACTTCGAGCTGTGTTTGTTCTTCTTTCCCTAATTTGGTTAGGTGTAGTTTAAGATTGCTTATTTGGGATTTTTCTTGTTTGTTAAGATGTGCCTGTATTGCGATGAATTTTCCTCTTAATACAGATTTTGCTGTATCCCATATGAGTTGGTATGGCATGTTATCCTTTTCATTTGTCTCCAGGTATTTTTTGATTTCTTCTTTAATTTCTGCAATGATCCATCGCTTGTTCAGTAGCGTATTGTTTAGTCTCCACACCCTTGTGCCTTTCTCAGCTTTTTTCTTGTAATTAATGTCTAGCCTTATAGCATTATGATTGGAGAAGATGTTTGTTATTATTTCAATTTTTTTAAATTTGTAGAGGCTTGCCTTGTTTCCCAACATATGGTCTATCCTTGAGAATGTTCCATGCGCACTTGAGAAGAATGTGTATTCTGCTGCTTTTGGATGAACTGTTCTATATATGTCTAGTAAGTCCAATTGTTTTAGTTTTCTGTTTAGCTCCACTATTTCCTTG
Organism: Equus quagga; assembly: GCF_021613505.1. Taxonomy (NCBI): domain Eukaryota; kingdom Metazoa; phylum Chordata; class Mammalia; order Perissodactyla; family Equidae; genus Equus; species Equus quagga. The sequence goes on from NW_025802961.1 coordinate 18,583, forward strand.
CTGATATTCTGTCTGGATGATCTGTCCATTGATGTGAGTGGGTTGTTGAGGTCCCCTACTATTATTGTGTTGTTTTTAACATCTTCCTTTAGGTCTGTTAATAGTTGCTTTATGAACATTGTTGCTCCTGTGTTGGGCGCATAGATATTTATAAGCGTTATTTCTTCTTGATGCAGTGTCCCTTTGATCATTATATATTGTCCCTCTGTGTCTCTCTTTATCTGCCTTATTTTGAACTCCGTTTTGTCTGATGTAAGTACTGCAACACCTGCTTTCTTTTGCTTGTGATGAGCTTGAAGTATTGTCTTCCACCCCTTCACTCTGAGCCTGTGTTTGTCCTTGGGGCTGAGGTGTGTTTCCTCATGGCAACAAATTGTTGGATCTTGTTCTTTAATCCATTTTGCCACTCTGTGTCTTTTTATTGGAGAGTTCAATCCGTTTACATTGAGGGTGATTATTGATACATGTGGGCTTAATGCTGTCTTTCTGTTGCTCGTTATCTGGTTTTCCTGCATTATCTTTGTTTCACGTCCTGTGTGTTTTGGCCTACCCATTGACTTCTGCAATTTCTTATGCTGGGTTTCCTAGATTTTTCCTGATTTATGTTTTGTGGCTCTGTTCTGTTCTTTAGTTTAGTGGCTACCCTGAAATTTGTGTTTAGAGTCTCATGTATAATATAGTCTATTCTCCAGTGGTCTCTTACTTACTTGGCCTAGACTGATTTAGTCCCTTTGCTCTTCCCCTCCTAAATTATTATTTTCATCTCTCATTCCAACTCGTGTTATGAGTTTGTAGTGAGAGTAATAAGATCATCTGTACTTTGGTGGTTTCTTTACCTTTATCCTAATGCTATAGTTGAATATTTGCTCACCTATTCTGGTTCTATCTATCTGTCTCCCTACTGTGTGGTTTGTGACCCCTTTCTCCCTTTTTTCTTTTTTCAGGTATGAGAGTCTTCTTGAGGATTTCTTGTAGTGGAGGACTTTTGGTTACAAATTCCCTAAACTTTTGTTTGTCTGGAAAAGATTTAATTTCTCCCTCATATCTGAAGGCTATTTTTGCTGGATAGAGTATTCTTGGCTGAAGATGTTTATCTTTTAGAGTTTTGAATATGTCACTCCAATCTCTCCTAGCTTGTAAGGGTTCTGTAGAGAAATCTGCTGAAAGTCTGATAGGAGTCCCTTTGTAGGTTATTTTCTTCTGTCTTGCTGCCCTGACTATTCTTTCTTTGTCTTTCATTTTTGCCATTTTTACTACTATATGCCTTGCAGTACGTCTTTTTACATTGACAAATCAAGGATATCTGAAAGCTTTCTCCACACACATTTCTCCCTCAATCCCTAGATTTGGGAAGTTCTCTTCTATAATTTCCTTAAGCACACTTTCTGCTCCATTTTCCTTTTCCACCTTCTCAGGTATTCCAATGATTCTTAAATTCTTTCTCCTCAGTGAATCCGCTATTTCTCTGATATTTTCCTCATTCTTTTTAATTCTTAGTTCTCTTTCTTCCTCTCTCTGGAGCCATTCAGCCTGTCTATCTTTGATTATGCTAATTTGCTCCTCTATGGTGTCTACTTGGGCATTCAGGGCATCCGTATTGTTTTATCTTATCCATTGTATTTTTCATCTCTAGTATTTCTGTTTGATTCTTCTTTATAGATTCAATCTCTTTTGTGAAGTAACTCCAGAACTCGTTGACTTGTTTCTCTATCTTTCTCTCTACCGCATTGAGTTTTTTGATGATAGCTACTGTGAACTCATTTTCACTTAGTTTACCTATTTCCAAGTATCAGGACTTAATTCTGTGTTTTTATTATTTTCCTTCTGGTCTGGGGCTTTTATAAATTGCTGGATGGTAGAGGAGCAGTTTTTGCGCAAGATGGTAGTATTCGGTTGCAGTTACGGCCTGATGCCAATAAATGGGGGTCGAGAGCCATGCATTCTGAGCTCTCCACCTTCAGGCAAGATGGCGGCACCCAGCACAGTTTGGGGAGGAGGGGCACTTTCTCTCACTTGCCAATCTGGATTCCGATCAGCTCTCGTTCTCTAGTCTCCTGGGTCCCTGCCTTCATGGGGTCCCCGCGCATGGAAGCTTTCCCCCATCAGTAGGTTTCCACTGCACCGGCAGCGGGAGTCCTGGATGATCCCCAGGCACATGGCCCCTCCCCCGCTCCTTCCCTCACCTCGGGCAGTGATCCCAGCCTCTAGGGGAGGGAGCGAAGTTCTCTCCTACCCCATTCCAGCTCCTCCGAGGCTGGCTGCAGCCTCTCCATCCTCCGTGGTATTGTTTCTGTAGTTCTCTGAAGGTCTGGCATTAGGATTATTGGCTGAAATTCATTTTTTTCAATCCTTTGTTGTAGTTTGCAGAGCAGAGAGTCCCGGGTCAGCTCACCCCGCCATTTTGCTCTGCTATTAGGTGCTTATTAAACTCTGCTTAGCCCTCCTGAAACACCGCCTCTGCCATGGGTGTTTTACTTCAGGAAATTTTCATAAGTTCCTTAAAAGCCTTAGTGTCCTCATCTGTAAAACGTGCATGACAATGATACCTACCTTCTGTGTTAATTTTAAGGATTGAATTAGATGAGACATTGTACGCCAAGTACCCAGCAAATTACACACTCCACGAATATTGGATATTGATTGATAGTAACAATTTGTGTTTCTCACAGAAAAGAACAAAATTTTTAAATTTTGAGGAGAAAACTCTGCACTGCGGAATGATTTTTAGTTTTAAGATATTTTTATACTTGCTACAACCATGGCATTTGCATTACTTTGTATAATTTTAAAGTATTATAAGCATTTGGTGTTTCTGCATCATCTCGGTAATTATATTTTGCTTCTGCCAAGCACACCATCAAAATGATATAAAATAAGTCACCAAAACATTTGTGGGATGTTCCGATTGTTTGTAGTTTGGCTCTCACAGAGAAGTCTGGAGTGTGTGCCTTTGTGGTTTTGGATTTGGCTTCTCTTAGATTATTTCTCAAGACCCTCGAGAGCTAAACAAACAAAGGGCCCTCACGCTGCTCTTGCTGGCAGGCCCAGGCTCCATGGCCACGGCAGCCTTGGCTTACATTTCAGCTCCCGTGACATCTTCGGCTTCAGTGTTCAAATCAAAGTGGAGTGCTAAGCGAGCAGTAATGGTTTTGAATGTGGGTGTTTTTCTAAATTGCTCTAGGAATTTAACATCTTGGTCCAGATTTCTGTTAACTGCTCCCAAATTCCCTCCCGCACTCTTCATTTTGCACCTCATCCTTCAACATGCTTTAAAGTCTCCAGACTATTGATGCACATATGTGAAATGTTACATTTTTTCTCTCTAGATATTTTTACAGTAATATTAATCTCATTATTTTGCCAGGTAATTTAAGTGCCCAAATGAAGGATTTGAATGGAGGGTTGTTTCCTTCCAGTTAGAATATTCTTTCTTGATTGCTTGTAAATTGCAAGGCCTCTAGGGAAAAGGAGACAGCAGGGTATCTTGCAGAAATGCTGGTTCTTCCCTCACAGCTTTGGAATTAAATTCTGGCAGTGCTCACTGTTAGCTGTGTGCCGCTGTCAGAGATGCCTGTCCTGGCCTTCCTGTTGATCTTCCGAGAGCGTTTGTGGTAATTTGTTACAACAGCAATAGAAAACCAATACGCGCCCTGTTGTACCATGGCCACCTGGGGACTGTGGTGGTCACATCGCCCTCTCTGACCACAGCCTGCAAAGGTCCTGTATTTTAAGAAGCCCTGTGATTAGACTGGGTCCACCTGGATAATCCGGGATAATCTCCTCATCTCCAAATCTCTGATTTAATCACAGCTGCAAAGCCCTTTGGCGTGTAAGGCAACATATTCGTAGGTTCCAGGGATTAGGAGTAGAATGCTTTGGGCGCCATTATTCTGCCTTCCACAGTGGGGCTCCCCAACTCCAGCTGAACCAATCATACCTTCTCCCTGGAGAATCTAAATTTAGAAGATGGCGCTTGGGTTGAAATGTTCCAAAGAGGTGGGCTGGGTTATGGAGAGAAAGAGAATGAAAGAGAGAGAAGCAGAGGGGAGTGATACCCTGTGACCCTTTAGGGATTGACAGGGTTACCTGAGGACGTTCCAGATGTTCTTCCAGGACTGTTATGGCCTTCTTCATATTGGAATGCTGACAACCATCAATTGTGTTTGCCTTGCTCGTCCCTCCTGCCCATCTAAAATTCCTGAAGGCAAGACGTGAGAGCAGAGCACTTGCCAGATGGTATCAGAAGATGGCCTGCCTCTGTGGAGTTTGTCCTGATGTGTTTTCATAGGTCACGGAGCCATGTGTTCATGGAGTGATGGAAGGGCATGATTGGGCATCAGGGCTCCAAAATCATTTGGGCCTTAAAAGCAAGGTGGTAATGACTGTAATTCCTTCAAACCCTAGGCCTCCAGGTATGGGAGATGAATAACAGGAAAATGTATAAAAGAGGGTATTAAGAGAAAATAATTAGTTCAGGATTCGTTGTCCATGCTATTGATTCCATCTGTATCTCTCAATTCCAATTCATCTTTTGAGATAAGTCGTAATAAAATATCGTTTGTCAAGGCTTCCTGGATTCTCAAAGTATAATTCACTCCTTCAATTTAGTCAGCAAATATCTGAGCACCCACTATGTTGCCAGGCATTGAGTAACTGCTGAGAATGCGCAAATAAAACACAGGGTGGGGTTTTCTTCTGCTGAATTCCACGTTGGAACTCTCCTGGCACTGCCCACTTCCTAACTGGTATGGGGGCTTCTCTGTCCTGAGGACCTAGTGAATCCCGACCCCACTGCTAATCTGCAAGCACTCAAAGAGGAGGCACTGGATGGTGCTCATTATGGGATTCCTCATGGTTAGCATAGGCCCTCCTTAAGGTGAGGGAGCACAAGAACTCAACAGCTATTTATTAAACACCTGTTGCATACATGGTAGGAAATGCAGTTGAGAACATAAGAGAAATTTAAGAAGGCCTTGGACCAGAAATTTCCAGTCAAATTTGAGAGATTGATCTCTGCACTAAATATAAAGAGCAACAGAAGAGTCCCAAATGGTCCCAAATGTCACAGGAGGAATGCTAGTGCTGAAAGAATGACTATGAGATGGAGCTCCATATCTCCATAGTGGGGCACTTTGACCTATGTCTCAAGGTTTCAGTAGGATTTGAATGGACCAAGAGGACATAAAAGAGGAGAAGGAACATGATGACACGATGATCGAGGGCTAAATGAGGAATGGATTTCTGCTCGGGGGACAATGTGGACACAAGCTTGTAAAGAACCTAGACCCTGTATTAGGGAATATGCAGGCGTAAGGTAGATGAGAAGGTTAGCGTCCAATTATGAAGGGCCTTGAATGAGAGACACGAGACATGGGACTTTCATCTTTTCTTCAGCCCTTTCCAAATTGGAAGCCATCTGAAATCAGGGGACCACCCTGCTTCTCTGGTGGGTGACTGTTCTCAGGCCTCAGTCGTTTCTCAGTGACCATATAATTAAAGCTCAGTGAACTAGTCATGAAATTGTTCCTTTCACAATCGTAGAGAAATATGTCCTTTATGTTAATTTGTCCACCTTGACAGACTACATCTAATTAAATAGCTGACTGTACGATGGGTTTTATGAGGCCTCCAAATATGGGTAAAAGACAACTCAAACTGCTATTCTCTGGAAACTGTGCTCACACTAGTTACACTGAACAAAGGACAGTAGAAATGACCCCCATTCTTCAAGATTATTCCAGTCTACCTCAAATGCCTGCTCCTCTACAAAGCTTCCTCTGAGTCCTTCATTCAGAACAGTGCCTCCTTCTCTGTTCCAAAAGCACTAATTTATACCCATAACACGGCCCTTCCCAGAGAGGCTGACACATACGAGACTTGGTTGTCTGTATGTCTTTTTTCTCCGTAGATTGTGAGCTTGCTTTTATGGATAATCAATGTAGCTCATATTTATTGAGGGTTGTCCTATCTGTCAGGTTCCCTGATAAATGGTTTAGAAGGATTATCTCATTTGTTCATCAAACTACCCTTTCAGGTGGTCCTATTAGTTGTCCTCATTTTATAGATAAGGAAACTATGGCCAAGGACAGTTAAATAATAAATCCAAGGTCACATAGCTAGTAAGGACAGGGTCTGCCTGAACCCAAGGCCATGTCATAATCATTGCCCCATACTGCCTCTTGGAATGGATAGAGGCAGTCTCTTACCCATCACTGTCACCTCACTCTACCCAGCTGAGTGTCTGGAACAGGGAGGCGCTCAGTCAATGCTGCTTGGTATTGTATCTCATGGAGCAGAAATGCCAGGGACAGTGAGCACCTTTGCTGTGACTGACTGGTGTTTGACTTCTCTGCTGTGAAACAGAGAGTGCTGGAGCAGATGTCAATCTCTCTATTGAAACGTTTTGACTGGTAGTAGCTCTACCATAATAAAATAGGGACTGATATGAATCAGTGTCAATTTAACCCAACACTGAAGTTCAGGACTGAAAATAGCTAGGCAAATGTAATCCCTCAATTAACTATCATTAGGGCCGGCCTGGTGGCAAAGTGTTAAGTTCACACATTCCGTTTCGGCAGCCCAGGATTTGCCGGTTCAGATCCTGGGTTCGGACACAGCACTGCTTGTCAAGCCATGCTGTGGCAGGCTTCCCACATACAAAGTAGAGGAAGATGGGCACGGATCTTAGCTCAGGGCCAGTCTTCCTCAGCAAAAAGAGGAGAATTGGCAGCAGATGTTAGCTCAGGGCTAATCTTCCTCAAAACAATAAATAACTAAAAAATAAAAAAATCAATTAACTATCATTAAACAGCCCTGGGTAGAGATTCAAACCCAGTTCTCCTATATCGAAGTGGAAGAGGAGAAAAAGGGGAAGAAGAAGACAAAGTTTTACTCTGTAGTTTTGACTTCTGTGTTTCTTAACTCAAATCCAACCTAGAAACCGGCCTCTACACAGAAAACAGGTGACAAAAAGGGGTGTGCACGCTAAGTTCCAAATGAACTATACAAACAAAAATCCCCTCATTAGTTGCATGAAGAGAGAGACAAAGAAGGGTGGAGCCCACATCCAAGGAGTGTAGGAGAAAGCCCCCCACTCAGACAGGAGACAGAAAGAGAAGCAGGGAAACGGGAAGATTCACGGACTAATAAACAGACTGGTCTGGCTGAAGCAAAAAATTGAACAAGGGGCCTTAGGGACTACACAAACACACACGACATCTTTTTATTGGCCAAACGTTGGGGAGATAGACCCTCACGCAGTGACCCACAGTTGTGGCTAGATGACCACTTATGGAACAGCCTTAGGAAATGCTAGGAATTAATACCTTTGGAAGAAAACAAGTAAATTACAATAGCCCGAAATCCAAATTTATCTGAGTATCTTATTATGGCTCAGTTCAATTTCTCTCTTTTTATATATTAGTGCTTTTCACTTTAAAAAATCTCTTTCTATAAACCAGTAATTACGCAGTTCACGTCTCTGAAGCACTGAGTATTTTCCAGGCACTGTGCAAAATGTTGCCTATACAAATAGACCTCATCACACGGCCTTCTCTCCTGTGTGTGTCTCTGTGTGTCCTCTCCTCTTCTTATACAAACAACAGGTATAATGGATTTGGGGCCCCTGCTAATCCCGTGTGACCTCATTTTAGCCTAATGTAACTAATTATGTCTGCAACGGCCCTATTTCCAAATAAGGCCACATTGTGAAATTCCAGGAAGACGTGAATCTAGGAGGGACACTATTCAACCCAGTATAGTCCTTCCTCTGGCCTCCCGAAAATTGTATCAACCCCCATCCCACGTGTAAAATTCAGTTACCTCACTCCAGTATCCCCCAAAGTCTTAACCTATTTTCGAATCAACTCTAAATTCTAACTCTCATCTAAATATCTTCAACTCAAAAGTTCCAAATCTTACTCTGTAAATTGGGTATAGGCCAGACTCTGGGTATGATCCATCCTGGGGCAAAATTCCTCCCTATCTGTGAACCTGTCAAACCAGACAATGAGTTACAGGCTTCCAAAGTACAATTGTCACCGAACCAAAGTGGGTTCCCTCCTGGCGAGTTGAATCAGACCCTCCACCAGAAGTTGTTGTCTCATAGAGAAAGGTGTATTTGTGGCAAATAGGAGACCCTGAGGAATCATTTCCACAGTCCTGGCTCCCTGAACAAAGGGAAGCAGGGGCATTTATTTTGGATGGGGAATGAATATTCAAAAGGGAGAGGTGGGTATTCGCTTGCACAGGCTCAGCTGGAAGACATGCTTCCACATAGACTGCAGCTTACGGTAATATGGCCTCAGCTCCTGTACAGAGCTTAGCAATAAAATAAGGCTAAGGCCATAGGCGTAGCTCTCGTGGTGAGGCTTGGTCTGGTTCAGGGTGGTTGGTGATTGCATCTCTTGACATAACAAAAGGAAAAGGAACAATTTGGAAAGACAAAATATCCAAACCCACCCTTGACTTCCTTGGGGTGACTAGTCAGTGACACAATGGCAGGTCGGGCATAGGATAGACATTTCCATTCTGAAAGGGAGAAAATGGAACGAATAAAGGACCTCTGGTCTAAAGAAAGGTCTCACCACAGCAGGGTAAGTCCATTAGGTTTCAAGGCCTGAGAATAATGTTCTAGGGCTTGATTCGCCCTCTGGCTCCAGGGAGGCTCTACCCTCTGGGCTTGTCTCTCTGGCCTCTGCATCCACAGCTCTACCCTCAGTCATTGTTCCTTTGTCTTGAAGGGTAGCACATGTTTGTAGCTGACTAGTTCTATCGCCCTTTGTCTTGCAGTGGAATCCTGGAAGTCTGACAGCCATTCTCCATTTCATCCTGTCTCTGGCCCGTTCTGTCCACATCGGCAGTGTTTCTCTGGGATGATAGTCTCAAAAGTCTCGTCGTTTTCTGTGTCTGTCAAGAGGGTCCACACGTCACATAGAAGGGAGTTTCACAGATCCTTCTTGGATAACCTCACTTCTACTCCAGGCTTCTGCTCAGATAGTTGACTAGATCCGTGAAAAACACAGCTGACCTCTTCAGCAGAGGTTTGTCTAGCCGCACCCTTGGCCCTGTTTCAGAGCTGCACATTCTAGATCATTAATTGCTGGTTCCTTTTTCCGCATGTTGATCTCCAATGGTGTAATAATTATTAATGACTTTCGGTGTATAAAACTATAAATATTCCATCTAGTTTGCCCAGAAGCAGAGTGGAAGAAGTGAAGTTCTCTTGGGTATACCTATAAGACACCACAGGAAGCTGAAAATTCATCATGGACACTTTGGGTAAAGTAAGTACTGCCTTTAAATTATATCTACATCGACTTCAATAGTTTCACCAGAAGCGCACATTGAAAGAAAGTCAGGACATCATTTCTCAATCAGATTCTCATGGAATGTGACGACAATATCCAGTGTTTTCCCACCTGTGGAAACTCATGGACACTGAGTCCCACTGCGGGGAAAATAAATGGCTAGAAATTTCTTGGGTGATATTAGCTCAAGTGCCAATCTTTAAAAAAATAAATAAATAGAATAAAAGTATGATTACAAAGCATTTTGAAGTCCTGGGAAAGTGCTTATGAGCAAGTAAATGGCAAATGTTCAACATATGGTGGCAGTTATTAGCAAAAAAGCTAATACAAAATTGCTTATATGACATGATCTTAATTATACAAAAATAATTTTAAGAGACTAGAAGAAAATATGCTAAAATTTAAGCAGCTTGTGTCTGAACGTGCAATGATCCCTGTTCTGTTTCTTTATGATGGTTGCGTTTTTACAAATTATAACAAATAAGCATTATTTGTAGGATCAGAATAAAAGTTAAACGTTATCACCAAATGATGTCATTTTATTTTCCCTGTGTCAACAGACAATCACATGCCGGGCAGCCATTGCCTGGGAAAGAAATTCTCCTCTTTCCATTGAAGAAGTGCAGCTTGAGCCACCAAAGGCTGGGGAAGTTCGTATTAAGGTAAATTGGACTCTTTTCACCTTTACTATTGAAGGCAAATGAAAGGAAATCCTGTTTCACTTTGTATATAAAACACATATAATTTACATTTTTGGTCTATCTACTTTTCTTAGTAAAAGAAGAATTTTTAAAACTGAGATAAATGAATAGAGTTAATGAATGTTTGCAATAGTCTTAACAATTGTAAAATATTGATAGTTCACTTACCTGCTATCATCTTTATTTCCTTTGCTGAGGAAGATTTGCCCTGAGCTAACATCTGTGCCAATCTTCCTCTATTTGGTTTGTGGGTCACCGCCCCAGCATGGCCACTGACTGACGAGTGGTGTAGGTCGGCACCCGGGAACAGAACCTGGGCCGCTGAAGCAGAGCCCACCACACTTAACCACTAGGCCATGGGGCCAGCCCTATAATTATTTTTTAATTATTGAAATTTTTACTCAAATTATATGACATCATATGCCTATATACTTCACAATGTGACTTAAAAGGAGTTTTAAGTGTTAAGGTCTCTTCATTTTTGAGGGGAAGAGGACAAGGGAAGCATTTCCCTATACTTCAGTGATACAAGTTGGTGTTAACAAACACATGTGCAGTGACCAACACACTAATTATGTGTGTCTATCACTTTGTGCTCATACATTGAAATAACCTCAGAATTTGTTTGAAAATGTGGACCACGTGGTAAATTTCGGTTTCCAGGAGTGAGCAACTAGGATCCATGATGGCCTTTAAGGTGATTTGAAAGAGTTAACAATGAATTCTTGAACAGAGCTCAGACCAGCGCTGGGGAAACACTGACCTCTCAAAGGCCCTTGCCACTTTCAAATCAACCTCTCAATCAATGTGTCTCGAAGTTTACAAAATCACTAAATATGCAAGGTTAAGAGTATATTGCTTAGCATCTTACTAAACATTAAATTTCCCTATCTCCTAATTTAAGACCAGGACATTCAACACTTGATTTGGTGAATGCAATGAATACTGAAAGCTGTATGCTTCTAGTCTATAGGTATCTAATCAAAGCAGCAGGCATAGGAAGACGGTTAGAAGATTAACAGAGAAAAGGCATGAACGCAGTTGGAAAGATGCCAGAGGGAAAAGACAATGGAGGGGAGGAGGGGATTAGACAAAGATGGGTGCCCAGTGAAAGACAAAGCAGGAGAATATGGGAACTAACACTAGATAAACATCAACTCCACGTCTGGTGTCACGCTAAGGACTTTGTTCCACCAAGGAGAGAAGGGAAAGAGCAAAGTGACAAGATCGTACACAAAGGAAGGAGTCTAGTAACTGAGTGCTATTCAGAAGCTGTATTTTCCTATTTATCATCCATCCAAACAGCATTTAACTAGTGCTTGTGTGTACGGGGTCACCATCTGATGAAATGTTTACTAGTTAATTAGCCAATAGTCTCTGTTCTGATACTGATATGTTTCTTAACTATAAAGGTTACACCCTAAACAACAAATGCAGAACAGCCCCCCAAGGGGGAAGCTCAGCAGCCAGGACCTGAGCAACCTCACCCCGAGCCCTGGACAATCGAGGTTCAGGGCTGGGTCTGCCCCCAAGGACAGACGGCCCCCCTCGAGCTTACACTATAGAGGCTTCTCACAGAGTTGCACGTTCTTGTTTGGTGTGTAGGACAAAACTAGTGAGATTCTAGCCTGCTGTCTACCTAAAATAACTTTTCCAGCCTTCAATAACGCCTTGAAGCCTTTTTAGGGCTGTGGGAACCAAAAGCAAAGCATACTTCTCGCCAGCATATCTTCTCGCCCACTTGCCACGATCACACCACGGGTGTTCCCAGGGTTCCAGCAGTAAAATGCTGGCTCCCCCACTGCAGATACTGGGAAACTGGTCAGTATGTTCGAACGTAGGCTTTTCTGGCCATATTCCAGGCAGAGCAATGATGCAGGGCCTATGGGACGTGAAATGCTTCCTTTTTATGATCAGTGGAATTCGGTGGGGCCTATCCACAGACACAAAAACTGAAGCCATGAACTAAGAAGTTTTAAAGCTTCTCAACATCAGTTCAACTTTGCAATGGATAGTTTCCTTAATTTAAACTCATATTCCACTATTAACTTAAGGAATGTTTTCAATGTGCAAGTTTAAAATTTCAAAAATCTATTTCCTAGAGCAGTGGAGAAACGCTCCACTATGTTGGGCCTAAAATTCAGTGTTTCTCAATGGTGGTCTGTTGACATGTGGTCAAAAAGTTCTTCGCTGTAAATGAGTGGCCCTCACATTGCAAAACTGCTTGGTGACAGGTTGCACAGAGTAGATGTCAAAGGAGCTAAGTTTATTTCCAGGTCTGAGCGTGCGTCCTGTGACTTTGGGCAAGTCATTCTAAATCTTGGACTCTCCCTTTCGTCATCTGTAAGTTGGGGGTGATAAGATTTGCCCTGTGTTCCTCTGTGTTGTAATAGGAATCCAGTGAGATAATTCATGTTAAAAAAGGTTTTTTAAGGGGCCAGCCCTGCGGCCTGGTGTTTAAGTTTGGTGTGCTCTGCTTCAGAGGCCTGGGTTCAGTTCCCAGGCACGGATCTACACGACTCATTGGTAGGCATGCTGTGGTGGTGACCCACATGTGAAATAGAGGAAGATTGGCACAGATGTTAGCTCAGGGTGAATCTTCTTCAGGCAAAAAAAGAAAAAGATTTTTAATGTTCAGTATCAGATAAACGACAAAGAAAACTTCCAAAGCAATTGATCCTTGGTCGCTTAATTCCTATGCAGATGACATCTTCAGGGATCTGTGGTTCTGATAATCACATACTGAAAGGATCACTCCCGGGGAACTTTCCTTTAATCCCAGGCCATGAAGGAGCTGGAATTGTGGAGAGTATTGGTGAAGGAGTAAGCTCAGTGAAACCAGGTAGGCAATGGGGCCACAAAACCAAACAGTCTGCCCAAGAGCTTCCCTTGCACAGAGGACGAACTTAAAATGCAGGAACATGTTTACAGGAGAAATAAAATGGTTTGCCTCCAGCTTCTTCTAACTCATCACATATCATGGTATTAAATGCGTCCAGAGATTCCAAGAGTTGCACAGTTTCCCTGCTGTCATCTGGAGCAACCCAGAGGGGCAGTGGCTGAGCCAAGCGTCTATCCATAGCCAAAGGAGAGCTGAGGTAGGACCAGTGTCCTTCTAACAGATTGAAAGCCCCTTAGGGGCAGGAACTGCTGCTTATATATGTTTGTGTCCCCCACATGCTTAGCACAGTGCCTGTCCCACGGTTAGAAGGCACTGAATGTTTGACAAGTGAATGCAGGTTCTAATCAACTAGAACATAGGACTTCAATTTTCATTGACAGGAGGATAGCTACATTTCAAAGAATCAAAGAAGCAAGTACATGCTCTTCCCCAGGCATTTCAACAAGGATCTTGGCATGGCTGTTGTCAGCGTGTCTGAAATGCTCAGAGTGGGTAAGAGCAATCACGCAGATCAAGACAGCCCAGAAGCTCGCAGTTTGGAGCCAGGCACACGCAAAGAGCTGTAAGCAAGTGCATGGTCAGGACATGCACGAAGCCGTCAGCAGGGTGCTCATTCAGCGAGTGGCTCTGGAGCGCCTGCCATGCGGCGGACATTAGGCATAGTGGGAGGGAGCGAAGTCAAAAGGCACGGTCTCCACATCTCCGAGAACGTGATACGAATAGGAAGGACAGAACCTCTATGCTCTCTTTGACTAGAAAAACCCCAGTGGAAGTTTTGTGGAAAATGCTGAGCGTTTGAAGGGAAAGGACAAGAGAGCAGAACTTTTCCTGAGCTTGAGATCCAGTACCTTTGGAAATTTTTAGGGCCACTGGAGCTAGGATATGCCTTATCTAAACTTAGGAGAGATTTCTAATGCCATCTAAGCCCTGCAAGAGGCCAAAGGCAAGTCGATTGTGTGTTATAAAAATTTGTAAGGATCGAGATAAAGACAACGTTGTAGGCCTCTCACCAGGCCTTTGTAAGTCTGTGATGACCGTGTCGATTAGTTATCTTCACCCTAGAGCCCAGAAGGGCCACCTAATGACCAGATACAAACATACTCAACATCCTCTCCAGAACTCTGACACCTAAACCCACCCTCTGTTGTAGGTGTTCCAGAAGCAGCCTCACTCTGCAGGGAGAGCGATTCCTTTTATTCTGTGAAGTCTGCCCGTCTTAGAACTTAGACTCACTGGAGAGAGCATGCCAGAGGCCTGCTGCGGGTCAGCGTGCCATCCCGGGGTGGGAGCTCAGTGAAAGAGCCATCCTGCTATCTAGCTGGGCCACCTTAGGAGGCTGACAGCCACTGTGGGAATTTAAACCCTTCAAATGGCAAACAAAAGGGTCAAGCCAGAGACCTCGCTAGGGTTCATGCCTGGTTTTATTATTCACTTTTCAGAGTCAGCAGAAGCAGACCTCCAATGATCCACCCAGCAGGGAATCTTGCCACATTTTCACCCTTCGCCCAAAGAAAAATGGAATTTCTGAAACCTTGTTATATGACTTCTCCTTCACAACAACCATGGGCAATATTATACTGGCTGCCGTAATCTGTCCACAGCAAGCTTTCTAGCCATCCTATGAATTCTTCATAAACATGCTATTGTGTTTCTGTTCCAATATTATATTAAACTAATGAGCACATTATTTTTTTCCATATGTAGGAGACAAAGTCCTCACACTCGTTGTTCCACAGTGTAGAGAATGCAATTCCTGCTTGGCCCCCAAGGGAAACTTCTGTGAGAAGCAAGAGTGAGTAGATTTGCCCCTGACTCTCATTAAATCGCTTATGTCGGGCAAGCATCGCTCGGCAGGTAAGGGTGCTGAGTTTTCTCTTTACAACTGCACGCATCTGTGCCGTTGCCTGTGCCTGCGTCTGTGTCACCGCGGAATAGCATTCTACCTTCTTCTGGATTGATGCTGGATGGGACTAGCAGATTTACCTGCAAAGGACAAGAGATTTATCAAGCTTTCCGCACAAGCACGTTCGCTGAATACACTGTTGTGCCTGAGATTGCAGTGGCCAAAATCGATGACGCTGCTCCGATGGATAAAGTTTGTCTCCTAAGCTGTGGGATGCCTACAGGCTATGGGGCTGCTATTCACTCGGCCAAGGTGAGAGAGCTGCCTGTGTGTTGGTGTGCGCCATAGAGATTTGCCTGCAAAACATCCAAACTAGGCCAGATCAGGCCAGATGTTTCAACCGGTGTATAGTTTCAAAAGGCTCAATGGTGCAGTTGATTTGTTTATTTTCCTAGTTACACACGTGTCCTGTCCAGGTGTGGTTCCTAATACAAACATGTCTTGTGGACTTGCAGGTCACCCC
>NW_025802961.1:73859-115842 GCF_021613505.1 Equus quagga
TGTGTGGTTTGAACTTTCCAATACCAAAGGAGAGAGTGTGCAGGATTTCTTATAATTTTGATCAGACGTGGGGAAGGAAGGGATAGGGGTGAGTGAGGGCTTAAAAGCAGATAGCAGTCAAACATCCAAAATGGAGTCAGACTCTCCTACTCCAATTAAAAGTAGAATGTCTCCCTCATCTCTCATTAACGATTCTGCACCAATTTAATACATAATATGGTACATTTTATTATCTTTTTGATGGGTCTACTTTCTTCACCGTGTGTTACTGTTTGCTTTTTTCTTTCAAAGACTGTTAAAACCATTGACTGTATCATCAAAGCGATACCTGACTACATGCAAAAAGAGTCAACATAAACTCATTTCTAACCCATAGGTTGCCTTTGGACAGAACCAATAAAGACTTTGAATTAACCTGAGCTGGAAATTGTGGACAGCAATGTTCACTGATCTCCTCAAAGCCTCAACTTTGTTTGAAAATCTTAGAGAATTTGTCGTTTTGGATCTTCCGAGAAGTAGCTATTGAGACAGGATTAGATTTTGATTGGTGACACACTCGTGAAGGACAAAGTGGAAAGGAGCAGGAGTAGGCAGAAAGGGCCTCGGGAATGCAGTGCTGACCCAACACCAGTTAGAGAAGAGGGGGAGGGAAGGACTGAGTGGAAAGAACCTTAAACCACAGTGTGGTTTCATGAAAATCTTGGGCATGCCAATGCCACTTTCCCAGCAAAAAGTTTCCATTTACAGCAGGGGTTGGCACTAGTCTTTCTCTTAAAGAACCAGTGTTACAGATTGAACTGTGTACCCCTGGGAAAGTACTATGCTGAGATCCTAAAACATGGTATCTCAGTATGTGAGCTTGCTTGGATATGGGGTTGCAGATGTGATTAGTTAAGTTGAGATGAGGTCACACTGTAGTAGAGTGGACCCCTCATTCTATATGAGTGGTGTCCTTTTAACAAGACAGCCATGTGAAGGCAGAGGATGCGTGTGTTGATGAAGGCAGAGACTAGAGTTCAGCAGCTACAAGCCAAGGAACCTAGGATGCTATGGTAGCCAAAGGTTGCCAGCAACCACTGGAAGCTAGGAAGAGCCAAGGAAGGAATTCCCCTACAGTTTTCAGAGGGAGCACAGCCTCCTGACATCTTGATTTTGGCCTTCCAGCTTCCAGAACTGTGAGACAATACATTTCTGTGTTTTAAGCCCCACAGTTTGTGGCACGTTGTTACAGTAACCCTAGGAAACTAATACAGGCAAATAGTAAGGCTTTGAATGCCCTATGGGCTCTGTCACAATTACCCAGGTCTGCCATTGTACCACTAAAGCAGCCGTAGGCAATACATAAATGGATCGCGTGGCTGAATTCCAATGAAACTTCATTTGCAGAAACAGGTAGCAGGCAAGATTTGACCTGTGAGCTGCAATTTGCTAACCAGTGTATTAAAGGAATCTCTGGGTGCGTCTAGCGGGAAGTAGAGTGTCAGCATTTGTGGGGATGGCAACCAGGGGCTTCCATCTACTATGCTCCCTACAGCAGGATCTCTGAAGCAGATCTGACAGTGCACCTCCATGGCTACCACAGTCTGCCCCTTGCACCACACACGTCCATTTCTCCTTGCATGATCGGGAGCAGCTCCAATATGGTTCCCATGCCTTTGTTCCCAAGGAGAAACTAAGAAGAGAGACTCTAATTGGATGACTAGAATTCCCATTGCTGCAGTTCATCTGAGAACTGCCACTGCCACTCACTGTGCCCACCTTCCCTGTCCATTCTAAATTTCCTTCACTCTCAGGCATGAACTCAGTAAGTTGTAGTCAGCTCCCTAGTGTCGGACCCAAATCTTTCTTCCTGAGGGCTCTGAGCACTTGGAAATCGTAGCCTTCCTGAGCCAAGATCGCTGCGTGTGTCCATTCACAGTTACAATCGGACAATCGAATAGCATGAGATGTTCGAGGGGATCGCATGAGTGCCACACATGCTCTTCCCTGCCTCCATTATGGAAAAAGAGCCCTACATAATAGCACAGACAAAACTGGCAAGACCTGGGTTGAAATGACGGGACGGGAGCTGGCACAAATTACCAGAGCCTCAGGCCTGACTCTGTGAAATATCGATACAGATTGCATGGACAGATTTCAAGCCAGTTTGCTCCTTTTAGAAGGGCCGAAAAGCCATTTTCACCAGGGCCAACATCATCCTCAGCAAATATTAGCAAAACAAATCAAAAGAAAGAGAGAAAACCAAATACACAGGATTAAGAGTGAGGAAAGAAAACTACCCAAAGATGGACATTTTCTTTTCATTATAAGAAAATACTATGCACATTTTTATGTGAGTATGTTTGAAACTCTTGATGAATAATTGATTTTCAGAGAAAATATAGATTACTTAAAATTGACTCAAGAAGTAGAAAACTGAAGTAACCCATCAAGAAGGGGTAACTTTCTGCCTAGTATCCTTTCCCCTAAAACTTTGCAAAGCTGCCTCCTTCTGGGCATTAGGGTCAGTTCAAGTGTCATCTCTCCAAAGAAGCTTTCCCCCACCTCCGATCCAAACTTCACCCTCAAGGCCACCTCAGTACCCTGTGTCATAGCACTTACCTGTATATGAAATTATGCATTTATCTGCTTTTTAACTTGTTCTCTCCCTCTCTCTCTGTCTCTCCTTTAAAATATAAGCTTCTGTTGAGCAAGGGCCTTGTTCATCAAGGTGACCATATATTCCTGGGGCCTAGCAGAGGACCAGACACAGAGTACACGCAGAATGAAGACTGAAGAAGATAAGACAGCTTCCAGAAAATTCTTTCAAGTAGTCTTTTATGACAAAAGAAGACAAATCTTTAAAGATGAAAACATCTCTCTAGAAAAATACTTTTGGGGATCAGAATAATTTGACTGGCAAATGAGGTTTAATATATGGGTAGATGACCATGGGATTCAAAATTCTGCTCCATCTCCTTTTTCCTCTAAAGGAGGAAAAGCTAAAAGCAGGCTTGAAAAGTCGCAAAGCTGTTCTTGGCTTATGCAATCAACAGTTCACGTAGAAGCAGCAAATGACCTGCCAGCCTTCACCCGCTCAGGGGTACCCTACTGTTTCCCTTACTCCCTGAGTCCAGAGGTCCTTCTGGCCTGAGTCTGGTTGTGTATAAGCCACAATCACCAACCAATTGTTTGTCTCCCCTCCAGAATGTAGGCTCCGTGAAGACAAGGGCTTTGTCCATTTTATCCACTAGTGGACCCACAGTGGCCTTTCCAGGGGTGCAATAAATATAGCTTGATATACCAATGGGAAACAAAAGAGTAGCCCTACATCCTCCTGCTGATCAAAATCAGCTCCCCTTGGCAGTGCAGTGACCCCTTTTCATGCCTGCTGGTCCCTAAACACAGGAATGTAAAGTGCCCTGGTGACAAGCAGAGCTTATGGTTCATGGTGACTCTTGCTGTTTCTGCTGATAAAAGCATGCCCCCTTTGGAAGCCCGGACCTCCAACCCTGTAGGAACCCAGAACTGTTGAAATGGGAAGCACAATGCCCCTAGTGGGCCATTAAAAGTCGTGGTAAATGCTTCTGCCTCTTGGTTCCTGGCCCCAGGTAGACTTGTATTGAAGTCAGAGGACCATTTGGAGGTTTCTGATTTCATGCATACACTATATCATGAAGAACGGCACCTCATTCCTGCAGAATATTGCCTCCAAGCTGGTGCTTCATCTATGCCCACAGCAGGCCATTCCAACACTCTCTGAGGCCAGCTGCCTCTGGATTGGGTGGTCCATAATACAAGAAGTGGTTCTCAAAGTCATGGGCCTACTCCTCTACCTCCATTACTGGGAAGGGAGTCCCCTGGCCGGAGACGATGTTGTATGGAATTCACACCTGTGGGTCAGATATTCCTTAAGGTCCCAGATAGTGTTTCAGGCTGAGGATCTGTAGGCTGGACAGCCAAACCCATACCTGGAATTAGGTATCTATCCCTGGGATAACAAATCATTGCCGCTTCTAGGATGAAAGAGACCCAACTTCCGGGATGAAAGAGACTTGCCACCAAATGGCCGGCTGGTCTCCTCAAGGAGTCGTGCTATGCTGGAGATTGAGAATTTACAAGGATACTGTCTGCAGAAATGATATGCAGGCAAAAAAGAGATCCTTTGCTAAAAGGGCAGAACTCATCAGAGAGAAACCGAGGGAGACTTTATCAAAAACAGAACTTTGAGTCAAGCATGTGAAGATTTGGTCTTTGCTTCACATTTAGTGGATGATCTAACTGACCTGTCTCTTGGGCTTTTCCTAATTGAGCTAATGATACTTCCATCCTCATGGGACTCTAGTGAAGACTTTGCTTAAAGCTGCTTAGGTGTATATTGGGATTAAATTAATTCTTCTGGGGCCGGCCTGGTGGCGCAGCAGTTAAGTTCGCACATTCTGCTTCTCAGCGGCCTGGGGTTCACCGGTTTGGATCCCAGGTGCTGACATGGCACCTCTTGGCAAGCCATGCTGTGGTAGGCATCCCAAGTATAAAGCAGAGGAAGATGGGCACGGATCTTAGCTGAGGGCCAGTCTTCCTCAGCAAAAAGAGGAGGATGGGCAGTAGTTAGCTCAAGGCTAATCTTCCTCAAAACAAAACAAAAAAAAGAATTCTTCTTAGCTTGGGTCCAAGAATACAAACGTGAATAATGACTACCGAGTTAACTATGGTGATTACCCCTGTGGGAAAGAGAGGGGTGAAATCAGAGAGGAGCTCAACTGTATCTGGTGATGTCTTATTTCTTAATCCAGGTAGTGGATACTTGATAGTTCACTGTAGTATTCTTTATGTGTATCTTTGGGGATATACCGAGTATTGCATATTTTTAAAGAGCAAAAGGCAAAATAGAATGAATAAATAAATGCATTCAATGGCAGTCCCTTGAAGGAGTTCCCCTTTTGATGTGAGACTGTTGGGGGAGCAGGGCGGGGAGGCTCACAGTAGGATGACATAACTGAACAGATTCCTGGAGAAAATTAAACTGATGACAGAGAGATGGATAACTGGAGTGAGGAGGGGCTGATAACGAGGAGCCCAATTATCAGTCTATTATAGTAGTCTAAGGGAGAAAGCATGAACTAGAGTAGTGGCATTGAAGTGGAGACAAGAGGATGGCAGGAGAAATTGTCGCAAAAGTAGAACAAGCAGCCTGGAAACAGATGAGATGATACAAGAAGCAGCAGAAAGGGAGGAGTTTGAAGTGACACTGAGATCCTGAGCCTGCCTGACTGAAAAGAAGAGCAAAGGGAAAGGAAAGGAAGTAGAAGAGGTACAGGTTAATAAGTGAGAAGTCGGGTGGCCGAATCAAAAAGATGTCTGTTGCCTATTGAGAAAACCATAACATGAGCATCCAGAGTGGTTTTGTGCTGGTCCCAACTTCTTACTTCCTCAAATAGCGTCAATAGTTACAGCATGTTCTTTCTTCCATCATGAATTAATTTTCTGAGTATGTCTACTGAAGTTTTCAATGTTAAAATTAAAACTGACAGAGTAAGTTATCAGGGAAAAGTCCACTTCTTAGCTGTGAAAGTCAGTGGGGAGAGGACTCTTCTAGTAATACAGCAAACTCAATTTTGGGAATCAACTGGGAATTCTCATTAAATGAAATTGCATCTGTAACTTCAAGACTAAATAACTTCCGTGGTGGCTAACTGATGTTGCTTTGAAACAAAGTTTCTGTTCAAGGAGCTAATATAATTGAAAGCTGACTCTGGCAGCCTTAAACAGACTACAGAACAGACCTGGGGTAGAAAGTCCTCTCTATCCACAACCCTACAGGTAGAAACTGCCTGTTCAGGCCAAGAGGACTTTTCTTTAAAGTGATTTTGCCTTGGGGCCGGCTCCGTGGCCGAGTGGTTAAGTTCGCGCCCTCTGCTGTGGCGGCCCAGGGTTTGGATCCTTGGCGTGGACGTGGCACTGCTCATCAGGCCACGTTGAGGCGGCATCCCACATCCCACAACTAGAAGGACCTACAACTAAGATATACAACTGTGTACAGGCAGGGTTTGGGGAAATAAAGCCGGAAGAAAAAAAAAAAAAAGATTGTCAACAGTTGTTAGCCCAGGTGCTAACCTTTAAAAAAATAAAAAATAAAAATAAAAAAGTACAGTGATTTTGCCTTTAAATTGCCTGTGGTGAGTGAATGGGTAAGGCTGGCAATTCTTTGTCCTCCAACCTCATTTCTCTCTACACTGTTTGTAACGCTATTAAAACAGCAAGAGAATAAGACCTGCCCCGACTTGACTATGGAGTGCTAACGATATAGAAATGCTTTATGGTGTCTTCCTACACCATTTGAGTCTGTGTCTACCTCCCCGATCCTATGATCTCAACTTTCTTAATTATCAAAGACTTTTGTGAAATGTAATTTGCAACTTTATATGCAATGTTAGGCAATATATATATAAAACATAGGCAACCTACTGGAACAAAATGAAGGGTTGATCAAACAAAATCCAAGAGGAATACTCGGGTATTATTACTGCTCACCTTGCAATGAGAGATGAAAGCAAATGAGGAAAGACACGAAGTATTTATTAGCGTGAGAAGACTCAGGAGCCCATAAACACAAGTCCTTAGATGAAGTTCGGGAAGTATGCAATCTAAAGTCTGATGGTGTGGGGACTGATGCCCTGGGATGCCTCCAAGGTGTCAGGCTTGTGCTTGCACCAAAGAAGTTCCTATCTTGGTGACCTCACTTCCCACCATGCTCTTCCTTGCTCTTTCTGCAAGCTCTCTAGGACACGTTCTCTGAATTCCTCTAATGTATCAAGCGCATCAACACCTCAAGTTTTTGCAACGGTTTCCTCTGCTTGAAACTCTTCCCTCAGCCCTACGTGTGGCTCACACACACAGGAGGAGAGTAGGTGCTCGGTAAATATTTGTCAAGGCAAGGAGGGACAAGCTGAAAGGAAACTACTAACAGGGTTTGATCAAAAGATTAAAAACGTCACCAATACAGGGAATGACAGGACTTGAAGTTACAAGAAAAAGGGATAATGGCTTCAATCAGGATGTTCTGCCAGCTTTGTTCTATTTAATGAAGGAACTGGGGGGGAAAAAGTATCAGGTGACTCAATCCATGAGTACTTACATTTGCACTAGATTCAGTAAAACGCATAGTAAAATAAGATCCGATTCCTCATAGAGCATCTGGTGCAACCTCCTACTTACACAGAGGAGGAAACCTTCAGACCGGCAGCTCCTGGGTCACAGGTTTGCATGGCCCACATCCCTTGGGTATTTTGTATGAAGTTTTACGTATATTGGCTCAAGTCCTCAGATAAAAACCTGGCAAAAGGTCCGTGGTGAGTAGCCATTGTGACTTTCTTATTAACCTTTTTATTCTCCAGTGTATTCTCAATTCTCCTTTTAATTCTCCAAGCCAAGGTGTGGCATATACTAATGCACACAATAAAGAAGTTAGTGAATAAAAGACAAAATGAGAGAGACACTAGGACGCTATTATTTTTGTTTCTCAAGTAGAGTAAACAAAGACTTAATCTGGCCCGAAGGTCCATCTCACCTCCCATCTGGATTGAACAAAACCAATCAAAGTAAAATGAGAGGTGAGAAAACCTGAATAATGAAATGTTTAGCATCATAAGGAAAGTTCAAATCGTCATAGTTTTCAAAGGAAATAGGGTTTTGGAAAAGTGAAGTAAGTGTTCAGCTTGCTGCATTTTTATGAAAATTGTTGTAAATTATGTAAGCCACAAAATATGTTATGAAACGTTTCTCTGAGGAGTCAAGAGATTTTCCATTAGCTAGTCTACCTGTTAGAAATTGGCATAAAACCTTAATTTTCAAATAGTATGTGAAAGAAGTCATAAATCTAATTTGTACTATCCTGACAAAATTTTACACTTCTGCCTCTGAGGATGACATCGCATTGTGTCTCCAGAGCTAGCAAATGAGTGGTGATGGCGGAACCTACCCCTGACCTGTTTAGTCCCTACTTGCATCTGATCTTCACATTACTCTCCCAATTTCTTCTTATTTCCTATCATGTCCTTTCATTTTTCACTCATATTACTGTTTTTTCTTGAAAAATATGGTTTCTCCTACCTTGGGATGTTAATAAAAAAATGAAAGGACTAAATACTAGTAACCTTACAGATCATGTCAATCTAAAATTGAAACGTAAGCAATAGAACTAAAAATAATATAATGATGAAAAGCTATAAAGAAGAAGAAAGGGAGAGTTGGCTGTGTCCCTCACAATATATTAATATATTTTGTGTAAAACTGATAAGTCAAATAAGTATACACATATTATTTCATTCTACAGAATAACTACCAGAAGAGCTTGAAAACAGGAAATTTTAAGGGTGTGTGCCTCTGTTTAGCGAAGTTTTGAGTGATAAATTGTTTTTTCATTTTAAGCCCTTCTGTTCTATTTTAGTTTTTGTTATGCACTTGTATTACTCAATAAAAAATGTACTATATTTTTTAATAAAACAGAAAGTGATGGGGCTTGTCCGAGGGCGCAGCAGTTAAGTTCGAATGCTCCACTTCGGAGGCCCGGGGTTCACCGGTTGGGATCCCAGGTGTGGACCTATGCACCACTTACCAAGCGATGCTGTGGCAGGTGTCCCACATATAAAATAGAGGAAGATGGGCACTGATGTTAGCTCAAGGCCAATCTTCCTGAGTAAAAGAAAAGGATTGGCAGCAGATGTTAGCTCAGGGCTAATCTTCCTTCAAAAAACAAAAAACACAAAAAAGAAAGTGATAAGGTTTAAATGGGCAGTTGAAGGTGGGCTGTCTAAAACCTGAGACCTGGGGATTCTATTCATTAGCTCTGAGGCAGATCCCAGTAACCCTGGGTGCTCTCAGGCTGGTCTTGCCAAACCACATTTTGAGGAACCCTGATTTAAGTATAATCCCATTTATGTAAGGCTATATATCTTTTTCATATATACATATCTAGATAGATTCATGAGATAGATTAGATAGAGAGATGAGATGATGATAGATAGACAGATGATAAATAGACAGGGGATAGATGATGATAGATAGATAGATAGATAGATAGAAAATGTTCTGAAAAAAATGCTCACTCAAAAGTCAATAGTGCCTATGCTAGTATTGTGAAGTTTCAGCTAATTCTTACCTTTATAATGGTACTATATGAATTGGTTTTTTGATGCAATGATCATGTATAAGTTCCAAAAAAAATAAAGCCTTATTTAAGTGTTTAAAATTGTTCCTTTAAAAAAGAAAAAGAGTAAGCTTAAAGGGAAAGGAAGGGAGAGAATGAAAGTTTAAAATAAAAATACTGAGACAGAAAGATAAAATGGTAAATGGAAAAATGAGATAAAATAGATGACTTTTAAGATAAAGCCAACATCAAGGCAAGTTTCAACCAGAGAAAGAGAGAAAGTCTCTTGTTGACACCATTTTCACTCACCACTGTTTCTGTCAACACAATGAATACCTGAGAAAAAGTAAGCAACCAGTATATGTATATTTAAAAACTGAGTGCCAAGGTTGAGAAAGCTTGTTCCAGATGCTTCTGTTCCTCAAACCAGAGAACGTGGATTATTGGGTTACCTGAGCCTCTAAATATCCAGTGTTGCATAAAGCAGTTTGAGGTAGGTTCTGGCCTGCCTAGGACAATTCCTTTCTAAACTATCTCTCTAATTTTGTTCCTTCTTTTATGCCCATTCCTTTTCTGCTACCTTTCACCAATCTTGATCATTCTTTCTAAATTTTTCTCTCTTCTCATCATTTCTTAAATCTCTCTTCATTATTCTTCCCCCCAAATCATGACATTTGAAATCAGAAATCTCATTTGAGCTCTAGCTAAAATTAATGTTTATGAAAGTCAGTCTCCTCATTTATAAAGGGTTGATGTGAACAATTAGCCTAGAGGTTGGGTTAAGGATAAGATGAGATTATGAACGTAGACGTCACAAACCATGAAGCGCCATATAGATTATAGGAGAGGTTGACAATTTTACTTCATCTGTTTTATTTTACTTTCTAAAACTCCCATTGACTTTCCTTTTTCTTTCAATAATCCTCCTTCCTTTCTCTTCAAATTGTTCTCATCCTCATGCTTCCTCTCCCCACCTCACATCTCCCATCTTCCTTCTAACTCTCTCCTTCAGTTTTCCTTTCTCCCCTCCCTTCTCCTCCTCCCTCCCTCCCTGATTGGTGTGTGGCAGCTATGAGTCACTCTGGGTGTGAGAATACTGTGGTACTTAGTCTGGACGGGTGAGAAGAGGCAGAGGAGCTGTCACGTCTGCAGCGGCCAGAGGGAATGATGGAGCAAGCTCAACTCTCCACGGAAGTGGCTGGCAAAGTAAGTCACTGTTTGCTCTTTTCTGAAGTGTAGTCCTTTCTATGATCTTAGCAGGTAAGACTTTATTATCCAAGGCCGTGTTGAAGTTGCCATGGGAATATGTGTACCATGCTTTATGCAATGGAAATATTCCTGGTAATTTGTAAGTCAGGGTTTAGGAAATAAGATCACAACTGTGATAAAATAAGAACTATTGTTGTTTAAAGAAACAATCCATCTTTCTGTAAAGTAAAAATATTCTCCTACAAAGTTAAAATCATCCTCCAAAGGCAGCCACCTATTAATATAGGAAAAAATCAGTCAATGAATATCTAAACTTGAACTGCATAGAGATTTAAAAACAAAAATGCAATAAATGAACAAGAGTTATAAGACACAGAAACTACGTACTCAGGTATGATAAAATGTTCCACATGATATTCTCTAAGAATGAATTTGACTAAAGGAGCAAAATTAATATTGTTTCTTTTGTCCTATATCCAAGGTAACATCCATCTTTTCTTATAATTTTCTTTGCATGATGAATTCTAATCTTCTCCATTTTAAATAAATGATTAATATTAGAAATTATAATGCATAAATTTTGACTCTATAAACTGAACTTTGCTCCATAGATCATTTGGCCAACATTAACATCTTGTGTCATTTGGAATGCAGAAAAGAAATCCTCTAAGAATAAAGTGCATCACATGCCTGGCATAAAATAACTTTTCAAACCAAGGCTGACTATCTATCTATCTCATAGATGACATGAGCTATGTAGAGAGCTATATATATACATTTCTCTACAGATGGATATCACTGATTTCCTATTACAGCATTTTATATTCTCATTCAGATATATATGTGTCTGTGTGCGTGACTGCTTTCAAGGAATGAAGGAGATCATCTGCATTTCAAAGTGAGATCATCAGAGCAACCAGTCAGCATAGTAGAAGTGAATTTAACCGTGTATGTCACCCAATTTTATTTAATAGCAATAAGCCCACTTCATCTTTTTATTATATTTTTAACAGGTTATCACATGCCAGGCAGCCATTGCCTGGACAGCAAATGCTCCCCTGTCCATTGAAGAGGTCGAAGTGGACCCACCAAAGGCTGGAGAGGTTCGAATTAAGGTAAATATAAATGAGACTTTTAGTAGGTGTGGATGTGGATACGTGTGTTTACAATAATTTTACAAATGGCATTTTCTACTTAAAGATAATTAAGATTCCTTCTACTTTATACTTAGATCGATATTACCATATATAATAGTGAGATCATTTCATTTTGTTGAAGTGGCACAAATATGTCTAAAGGCTGAAATATTAAATGTTTTAGATACACTGTTGTTTTTAAACACTTCAAAAATCAACAGAGGAAATTATCCACCCATAAACTTCTTGTTTTTTTCACAATTATAAAGTTATTCTGATATGCAGCTATCTGATAGAGCAGGCACTCTACTCCCAGTGGCCATGGCTGAGAAGACAGGGCTCCCTCCCCACCCCCAGCCCCCACCCATAGAGGCTCTACTCCACAGGACTGACCTCGAATACTGGAGCCCAGATCGCCCCCTTCCTTGCCAGCCCTCCCTGGTAGGTTCCACACTGGGAAGGGCAAGATGGAAAGAACTCAGGCTACCATTTGCCCACTCATAGGGCAAAATTGTCACTCGAGAAGAAGCAAGCCAGCCACCATCCTCTCCCACAACTGTGATGCGACAGTGTAGAAGTTCCAATCAGGGAGAAAGGCAAGAAAGGAGGACCATATATAGCTGCAGCTCTGCTGAGAGGGCTGACTTTCTTTGGAAGACAGTGTGGAGGAAGTCGTGACTTAAGGCAGTGTCAAAAACAATAGAGATCATAGTGAAAAGCAAATAAGACAAGGCCTAAAGCTCCGGGAAACTAGTAGGAGCAAGTTGAGCAGAGAGAACCAGGGAAAGAGACAGTTAAAAGGAGCCCTGCCAAGATCACTTCTGTCCCTGGGGTTCCCAGAGGTGGTGAGCATGCCTTAGGAGCAACCAGAGTAGGCACTTGAGAACTCGAGTCACTGCCTGAACCTGGGGCAGATCGAAGGCATTCCCCAAGATACACACAGACACATCAACAAAGAATAAAAGCCTTGCTAGCTTCAGGGGCTTGAGCACAACCTTGGATCAGGCACTAGCAGGCTTGAAGCCACATTAATCCAAGGACAACTTCTGGGTTTTATTTTATTTAAAAACATACCAATGGAAAAAACTGGTAACCTGAGCATGACGTCAGAGATGCTACATTGGTGGAGAGTGGGGGAGAGGGGCATGGACTTCACAGAAATAGCCTACATGAGCCACTAAACGGACTAACGAGAACAGTGGCATCAACAAGCCCCAGAGGAAAGATTGGATGGAGGGGAGACTAATCAGAATCCAGAGACACTATAATCTATTACCTAAAATATCCAGTTTTGAACAAAAGATTACGACCTATAAAGAAACAGGACAGTGTGACCTTTAAACAAGAAAGACAGCAGACAATCAAAATGACCTTTGAGGGGCCCCAGAGATTGGATTTAGCAAAGCCTTCAAATCAGCTATTGTAAATATGTTCAACGAACTAAAGAAAACCATACTGAAATAGTTAAAAGAAAGCATGATGGCTATGACTCAGCGAAAAAGAGAATATCAATAAAGAAACAGAAATTGAAAAACATGGAGTGGAAAAGTTTAATCAATGAAATGAAAAATGTACTGGAAGTACTCACTGGAGTAGATTTGAAATAATCTACTGGCAGAAGAAGTAATCAGCAAAGTTGAAGACAGATCATTAGAGATTACACAACCTGAAGAGCAAAAGTAAAATGAGTGATGAAAACTAAACAGACCCTCACAGACCTGTGGAAAGCCACCGAGCATGTCCACAGATGCATAGTGGGTGTCCCAGAAGGAGAAAAGAGAGAAAAAGGGGCAGAAAAAAATATTGAAAGAGACAGTTGCTGAAAACATTCCGAAATGTGCTGAAAAACATCAATCTACATATCTAAGACCCTCATGAATTCCAAGTAGAATGAACAGAGATGAACACCCAGCCGCATCATAGTCAAAGTCTACGTTCAAAGACAAAAGCAAAGAGAAAATCTTGAAATGAGAGAGAGAAAAATGACACGTCACATACAAGGAAACCCCAATAAGACTAACAATGAACACTGGAAACAATGCAGCCCAGAGGGCACTGGGGTGACACAGTCAAAGCGCTTAAGGGAAAAAACTACCAGCCAAAGCTCCAGCAAAACTATCAAAGGGAAGGTGAAGTACATTCCCAGATTTTAAAAAGACGGAGATGATGTGCTGCGAGCAGACTTGACGTACAAGAAATATTCAAGGAAGTCCTTCAGGCTGAATTGCAGAGTATAATAATTTTGCTTGTTAAGTGCAAATTTTACTTCATACATGAAATATTTCACTGAATCTAAGTTAAAGATATCCTTAAAATTAAACTTTCTTCTTCTTTTTTTAATTATTATTTGTTTTTAAACTAAAGCACAAATCCAGATAATAAAATATCCATCAGTGGTAGGATTTAATAACAGCCTAAATTCAACCTTTTGCAGATGCTCCACTTTTATTAAAATTCATTTAGTTACTGAAAAAAATGACATAAAACATTATGATATTATAAAACATTATTATATCTGAATATAACCAAAGGATCAAAGTTCAAACTTTTAGTGGATGAAGGAATATTTAAAAATATCCACTTCAGATGTCAAATACACTTGGCAGCCCACTCGTTGGTCATAGCTGAACCCACAGGCTGAAATTTTAAAACTGTGGCTACGTGGTTGACAACAAACACATGAGCTATAAGAATCTCCAATTAGACGCTAGTTCACTGCCACCTTTCAACATCATGGCTAAATGTTGTTAGCGGGGATGCTCAGCTGAGATGCTTCTTTCAAGTTCCAAAGAACTGCACTATATCGTGTCTGATCATGACCCCAGTACCATCTGCACTGGGATGTCGCCTCTTGATTCCAAACCTTCGTTATTCCTCATACCACGTTTGCAGTCTTTCAATTGGCACTTGCTCAAAATGTAGCATTTTATGAACTGGTCCACAGTCAATGGTTACCCAAGAAAAATTTATTTCCATCCAATACATGCCACAGACACCTGGCTGCCTGCTTTACCCCTCTAGCAGGGGTAAATCATTTCGTACTCTCTCGCGTCTGAGCTCTTTGTTTCTCTCGTCTCCTTGGCATCTTTCACGGTCATTGACAATGATCGATCCATTTTAAACACACTTTGGTGGAAAATGTCACTTTCTGCCAGAGTCAGGTTTGAAAAAGTTTTTACCATTGACCTTGGCTAGAACACTTTCTGTGTAATGTTATGAAAAGTTCTCAGTAGCAGCATTTAAGGAATTTTATTTCCTTTTCACTTTATTTTTGTTAGATATAGGGAGGCAATATGCTTTTCTTTAAACTTTGTAACAGACTGGGCATCGCCTAAACTAACTAACAAAGTAGTAATATGTTCTGCAAGAATTAAAATGTTTAGAAAGAGGAGCCGTTTCTTTCTTCAATCAGCCCTGTCACCTTGTGACCATGTCACAATAGTGAGGGAGACAGACAGATGGCACGTTTCTTCTCACCTTTCTCATGCTTATCATGGCGTGTATTAGCCTGTCTGCTACCAAGATCTGGTGCCCAACACGCTACGGAGAATTGGTCCATAACTGATGAAAATACATAAAATGACCTTCCTGCCAGGAATGCAAGTCTTCTAGTTTGTACACATCTGACATTTGATATTATCAGTCATTTTATCTTAGTTTTTCTATTGGGAGTGTAGTGATATTGCATTATGATTTAAATTTGCATTTGCCTGATAACTAATGAGTTTGAGCACCTTTCATATGCTATTTGGCCATTTGGATATCCTTCGTTGTGAAGCAGATGATGTCACTTGCCTATTTGTTTTCTAACAAGCTGTCGCCTTTTTCTTATTGATTTGTTGTTTTTTAACATATATATTCTGCATACAACCCATTCAGTTGATTGTAAGTGTTACAAATACCTTCTTCCAATCTGTGGCTTGCTTTTCCACTCTCTTACTGGCTTATATTTATGAAAGGAATTTCCTAATTTTACAGCAGCCCATTGATACAGCTTTTCCCTAATGGCTAGTGTTGCTCCTGTCCCAATTAAGAAATCATTGCCTGCCCCAAAGTCTTGAAGATCATTTCCTTCCTTTTGTCTAGAATCTTAACTAGTTTTCATTTCACATTGAGATTTATAAATTTAAATCACCCAGGAGTGATTGTATTGTGTTTGTTGTGAGGCAGAGGTCTTGGTGTCATCTTCTTTCTACTTACCCATCAAATTGACCTGCATCATTTGAAAAGTCTGCTCATCTCACTGCACTGCAGTGCCCTCTTTGTCATAAATCAAGTGACCCAGCATGTTTGGATCTCTTTCATGTGTTTTATTCTGCTCCATTGATCTATTGGTCTATTTTTTCTATCCTTGCACCAAAACTAAATGGTCTTATTATGATAGATTTATAATAAGTCTTGGTATCTTACAGAATTAGTCCCATAGTTTGTTCTTCAACTTTCCTTGACTATCCTGGGCATTTTGCACTATTGCAATGAAATTACTCAGATTGTTGCAATTCTTCATCACAAACCTTACCAAAATTGTCAGCAGAATTAGGCCTCGAATCTTCCTCTTCCATCTCAAACCTCATCTTCAGAAATTGCCACAATGGATTGTCAGCCGTGTTCAGATAAAGAATAAAATGGAAGGGCATAATGCTCAACGGGAGCTTTCACTGTATAATTCCCTTCTAAAATACAGAATCCATGTTTTGCAATGGAGTGTAGCAGCGAATTTGTTCATTTTTCAAAGTTAATCAGCAGCACAGAACGGGAGGATTTAGGAGATAATAGAAAGAGGAGAGTTGACATCGTCAGCCAATTGTCGTCCTCTCCATGCAATGCAGTGCTTATCAATTATCAATGCCCCTTCCCCCACCTCTCATTAAATTCTGAGTATAAGCTCAGCCCAAAGAACACCAGCTTTATACACACTGCTTTGTGGCACTGACTGACCCCCTAAGGAACTGTTAATGGGGCTGCTTAATCACTGTCCATCATACAGCATTCAAGTCTAAAAAGCTTTATGAGGTTTTCTTTTTGATTATGATCTCTTGCTGAATTCCATATCTCATTGAGAATCCCTGGTTAAGAACCCCTACTTCTTGTGTAATTCAAGAAAATAAGAAAATTTTCCTACATAATTATACACCATCAAAATAAACCAGTAAAATTAGAAACTTAACATTGATATATTACGAATATGTTATCATAGACTCAATTCAAGTTTTGCCAATTGACCGAATAACCTCCACTTTCATAAAGGACCCAGCTTAACATCCCACATTGCATTTAGTTTTCATATCAGTTGAGTCTCCAGTCTAGAGCCATTCCTCGATCTGTCCTTGGTTATCATGGCCCTGACACTGTTGAAGATTATAGAGCATAGATTCTGTAGAACGTCCCTCTGTTCAGCTGGTTTACTATTTCCCAGGTAGACCAGGTAATGACTTCTGGCAAGGGTGTCACTGAAGTTTTATCGTTGCGTCCTATCAGTCGATACATGATGTTTATTTACCCATTACTAGTGTTCTTTTTTCTATGTTGCGCCCAGCTTTTCTACATGTCCTTAGTGGGGAGTCAAATCTGAAAGAGCCCACCTCGCCATGCAGGAAGCTGAACTACCTGTGTATAACTTTTAACTTATACTTGACGACAATCTTACAAGTTAAGTACGATTGTTCTAATTTTACAAATGAGGTACCCAGTGTTAATTTTTTAAACTAGTTAATTGAAATAGAAAAAGAACAGAACATGAAGTTCATTCAGAGTACAAAAGGTGGGAGAACAGCCTAAAACAGTTTGCAAAACAAAAAGGGTAGAGAGGAGGATGATTTTAGTTAGGGGAGGTGGAACCAGCAACTGTTACTGGACAGCTATATTGGCTCAGAGAACTGGATAAAGGATCGAATACCAATAACCTGGACATGTGATCAGTCTGAGATTTCCTATGGTCAGAACCAAGGTGGAGAGACATGAGCTGGCCAGGACAGCTATTCTGACCAAAAACTTGAGGAAACAGATCAGGAAGACATACACATACATGACTTCCACCTCCAAAGATCAGAAAGGAATAAAAGAAGTAAGTCAGCGTTCTACTGAACAATCGGACTGGAAAAAGTATCAGAGCTCCAAGGATCGACGTATGCTGAGCGGGAAAAAACATAGTAAGGAAAATATCTAGACGGAACTCGTTAGTGCTTTAAACATGTGCCAAGTGAATGGTGTGGACGTAAGAATAACGTGCGATTTCCCACCAGCTCCATTCAGTTGTGGAATCTCCTCGCATGGAGGAAAGCTGACTGACATTTTCTGCTGGAATCCCTAGGGAAGGAAACCAGTCATAAGCAGGAAAAAGAAAGAAAACTGTGAACCAAGGCACAGTCTTCCAAGAAAGGGCCTCCCCTCCTGTCCTTTGGGATATTAGCTGGAAGTCATGAACTAATGTGCCAGGATCAGGACAGGGAACTAGACCTGAAAACACTTCTGTTCAGGCTTCTTCTTTTGGGGGTGCGGGGAAGCAGCGGCGATGCAGGGGGAGAAGCATGAGTTTGGCATTACCCAGGGGTTCCCTATATTTAAGAACAGGTATCAAAACAGACCATGAAGTTTGAGTTGTTTGCGTTATCACATCCCACAGAACACACAGCTCTCCTTGGCAAAAAGCTAGAAAATACTTCACTGCTGTTTGTGATGTTAAAGAGACCTAGGGAAAATTATAAAGACAGAGGCAAACTATGTGTTTTGGTCCTTTTTCTGAAACAGCTGTACTACATGGGCACAATCAATAATGTGTTGAATTTATAGCCCAGGCCTTCAAGAACATGCTCTGCCTCCAGACTTGGAAATACCGCGTTCGTCAGAAAGATCTAATTTATGACAGGGCATTTATCTCCAATCATTTAATCTCCTTTCAGATTCTGTCTTCTGGGCTCTGTGGTACAGATCTGCACATCCTAGAAGGCAAACTCAGAGTTCCTTTTCCTATGATTTTGGGCCATGAGGGAGCTGGAATCGTTGAGAGTACTGGAGACGGTGTAACTAGTGTGAAACCAGGTAGGTCGCTGGCCAAGATCTGTACCAACCCAGTAAATTCTTTCCTAACTCACTCCTAACATTTCCCCAAAACCACCACAAAGATCGCCAAACTCATCACGTATAGACAAAAAAATGTAAATGCAGTCACACACCAGATATAAAAAATGAGGTAGCCTAAGATGCAGAAGCTTCCAGTTTTGTGTTTGACTGAAAGGACTCACAGAAAAAGAATCTTCTAGTCTACCTTTCCCAAATAGAACTAAACATTGCAAATCTATACAATATATTGGAATATCCTGAGATTAAAAGTATGTACGATTAAGAGCATTTCTTCCACACCTACGCACACGCACACCCCCGCACACTAGTCACAAACACACGTACTAACCGTTTAAATTGTCTGAAGTAGGCATCATCTATAATAAAGTTTCCTCCAGAATTTGTAGTTATGTCTTCCACATTGGATATAATTCATGTTTCAAACACTTTGCAAGATGCTTTACAAGATCACGCATTATTCTAACAACAAACATATGGCATAGATATTTTATGCCCATTTATGTATGAGAAAATAGAAACTGGCAAATTAATTCCTATTCAGCTGGTTTAGCTACTTAATGGAAAGCTAGGATTAAAACACAGGCTGCCTTACCTCAAATTCGGGGCTCTTAATCAATGATATAATATCTTATCATGAGTATTAATTCTCCCACTAACACTAGGGTATTAATTCATTTTTTCAACAAATGTTTATTAAGCACGTGTCAGGTGAAACACTGCTAGGCTCCTGGCATAGAACACTAACCAAGATAGACAAGCCTCATGCCACAGATATTGCTCTCATTCTCCGACTTAGCTCTCTATTATTTTGTATTTTGAAGATGCACTTGCATTAAAATGGATTTGTTTCCATTCCAAAGTGAAATGATGATTAACTTCCAAAGATAGGAACTATCATTAGAGCGAATTGCTAACACCTACTACAAACAAGGTCCTGTCGATAAATATGGTGTTTCTTGCACTCCATCCCTACACCCAAGCTGGTCATCACTTTCTTTGTTCTTCTTTCCTCAGGAGACAAAGTCTTAATGTTCCCTCTTCCGGAGTGCAGAGAATGCAGCTCCTGCTTACACCCCAAGGGCAACTTGTGCTTGAAAGAAAAGTTAGTGGCACTTTCTTTGACCTCCTTTCACCCAATTTGGTTTCACTAGTACAGGTATTGACTGGGAGCTAAAATCCTGTATTTCTCTTCTTGTCACTTTCTGTATCTGTGAAATAGTGTTCTTTCTCCAAATGGATTAATGTTAGATGGAACCAGCAGATTCACCTGCAGAGGAAAGAAGACTTATCATCTTTATGGCACCAGCACGTTCACTGAATACACTGTTGTGCATGAGATTGCAGTGGGGAAAATCGATGCTGCTGCTCCCATGGATAAAGTCTGTATCATGAGCTGTGAGGTGCCTACAGGCTTTGGAGCTGTGTTCAACACCGCAAAGGTGGGCATGCACTCTCGTGCTGTTTTTCAGTGGCTCTATCCACATGCTGGGAGCCATGTGGTCAGAGAGCTTCTCCCGTCAGAGAGAAAACAAAGTGGCCTTTTTCCTTCCTATTAACACAGGAGCATCAGCTCTGGACGACTCATGGAAGTTTATGTTGTGGATTTGCAGGTCACCCCCGGCTCCACCTGTGTGGTCTTTGGACTTGGAGGAATCGGCTCGGCCGTCGTCATGGCCTGCAAAGCCTCTGGTGCCTCTAGGATCATCGGGGTTGACGTCAATGAGGAGAAATTTCCCCGGGCAAGAGCGCTAGGCGTCACTGACTGTCTCAACCCTCGGAAGCTCAAGAAGCCCGTCCAGCAGGTGGTGGTGGAAATGACGGGCTTTGGTGTCGACTTTGCCTTTGAGGCCGTGGGACTCATCGATACCATGGTATGTGGGCTTGGGGCACGGTGAATGGGAGCTGCCTGTCAACATGTGGGGACACCTTAAATTATCTTCATGAAGACACAAAATTATTGTCATTTTTAACTGGTCATTTTTTATTTATTTATTTTATTTTTACTTTTTTGAGAAAGATTAGCCCTGAGCTAACAGCTTCCAATCCTCCTCTTTTTGCTGAGGAAGACTGGCCCTGAGCTACCATCCATGCCCATCTTTCTCTACTTTATATCTGTGACGCCTACCACAGCATGGCTTGCCAAGTGGTAACGTGTGCGCACCCGGGATCCAAACCCGGGATCCGAACCAGCGAACCCTGGGCCGCCAAAGTGGAATGTGCAAATTTAACCACTGTGCCATCTGGGCCACATCTTAACTGGTATTTTTGAGCACATCTTACATGCCTTGTACTGTGCGGAAATATTTACATACTTTTTCGCATTAAATCTTCATATCATTTTATGAAATAAGTATTAATCCTCATTTTCAAGATTGAAAATCTCAGTTGTCAATAAGTTAAAGCAGCTTGCCTAAGATCTCACAGGGGGATATCACATACTATGCTATTGCATGTTATTTCTCCCATGTAGCTACCCTAAAAGTATGTTTTAAGCTTGTGAGTCAGAAGAAGTGTGATTTGGGGTGCTGAGATTCTCCTCAGTCTCTTTCTGAAATTAGGTCGCATCTCTGGAGTCCTGCCATCTGAGCTACGGGGTGTGCGTGATTATCGGAGCAGCACCTTCCGATTCACAACTCTCCTTTGACCCAATGCTGATTCTCGCTGGGAGAACCCTGAAAGGCGGCCTTCTGGGAAGTAGGTCTTTGATTCCACATGGCCTTTGCCAGAAACCCGACCACCTGCATTCTGCTTGGCAAGAAATGGAGTGGGGAAAAGCTAGGAAAAACACTCATCTATGAAAGGAAATAGAAGACAATGTGTGAAACACAAAAGCACTCCTTTACCTTCCCTATAGGTGTTTACTACCTGTGCGACCAAAAATAGACTATATTTTGCCATTGTTAGTAAGATGCAGAAGAGCCACATTTCAGGGTGCTCGCTGGCAACTGGATCTTCATAATTGGTGAGGAGTCATCTCACATCCCTGGGTCATTCCCCAGCACAAGATAGGACTGGAAGAAGTTCTCACTGTATTGACCCTCAATTCTCGCCTTAACAATCAGACTAATTTGCTATCTAAGAACAAAACAGACAACTCTAATGTGGTCTGCTATTTGAATCTCTCTTTCCCAAACAACACCCCCAAATTCTTCTCTCACCACACCTCAACCCACTCCCAGTATGCTTCCAGATCAGCACTGTCGAAGAGAATTTTCTGTGATGATGAAAATGTTCTATAGCTGTGTTGGCCAGCTCAGTAGCCATAAGCCATATGTAGCTATTGAACACCTGACGTATGCCTAGTGCAACTGGAAAACTGACTTTTTAATTAGATTTAATTTTAATTAATTTAAATTTAAATACTCAAATATTTTTAATTTATTTAAAGTATTTATCTAAATAGCCACTCTATTAGACAGCACAGTTGACTTTTGCTAGAATGCTCAGATCACATTAATTTGAGGGGGGCATGGAGCTTAAAAACATGAGTTTTGCTGTTAGATCACTTACTAGATGTGCGACCTTAGCAAGTTATTTAAACTTGTTAATCACCATCCTATCATCTGAAAAATAGGGTAGATAATAGTTCCTTTCTTATTTAATATAGTGAGAGCTAAACGAGAAAATGCAAGTAAAGCCCTGGAAAAATAAACTGACACATATTAGCCACAAAATTAACGTTGAGTTCTAGCAGTAACAACAACGATTAAGAGCAGTTTATTGGCCCAGACAAAAGATGAGGAGGAAGGCACATGTATTGCAAATGGTACTGGAGGATTTTTTGCTGGTTTAAAATATCTGGGTGCTCCTTCCTTTCTTCACTGGTGCCGCTTTGCATGAGTTGACCGAATGTAAATAAAATCAGATTAGTACATGGATGTCAAATACTAGAGAAAATTTTACCCTGGACCAACCTCCCATTATAAATTTTTCTTTTTTTCTAGAAACTCTAGATGTCTGAATTTTCCAATTTGAATAAAAGCTCAATTTAAAAATTGAACTATTTCAAGGTGCTTAGGCTGCTGCTTGGAATGAGTAAGCGTAATTGACACTGATATTTCTGCTCAGTGCCAGCCGTCCTTGGCTTCGATGGAGGAATTTATTCACATTTTCTAATACTCTTCATCATGCGTCTGTCAGGTCTCCTTCCTCCCTCACTATATGCAAACAGACTGAGGAAAATCACCCTTAACAAAACTCTCATTCTGGATGGAAAAATCTGTGATGGTTTTTCCCTCTCATTCACTTCCTTGCAGAAAAGATTTTATGTTACTCAAAATCCTGCATACCAATGACGCAATACCCAGGTCTTTTACTATGAATTGTACTATTAGGCAACATAAAATATTTGTAGCCAGGGCTCTGATAAAGAGTACCAACTATCTCTTTAAAACACAATTCAAACTTCTTTTCTTACCATATCTTAAGATTTCATAATAGCCTTAAATGCAATTTTACATGGCATTTATAAAGAACATCACGTTATAGAAACAGAAGTCTGCTGGGAATATAAAGACCTGGGTTCTAGCTTCAGCTTTGCCACATTCTGGGTGTGCATCAGTGTTTTAAAATATACTCAGGATTTGATTTATCAGATTTTGTAAAATGACAGACCCAGAGACAACTGCCTTGAAAGGAGAGTTTATTAATCATAGTTC
The DNA here is from genome assembly GCF_021613505.1 of Equus quagga. NCBI lineage: Eukaryota > Metazoa > Chordata > Mammalia > Perissodactyla > Equidae > Equus > Equus quagga. The sequence continues at coordinate 97,067 of NW_025802961.1, forward strand.
CCAGGAGAAGAGGGCATGCCACGCCATGCAGGGCCAAATGGGGAAGACCCAGCGTCACTCGGGGGGGGCAGAAAGAGCTAGGAGAAAACATGGGCCAGAGACTTTGCCCTGGTTTTCCTGAAAAGGAACAGCCAAGGCAGGCTAGGCAAGCCAAGCGAGCTTCAGCAGGGTCTGGGCTGTAGGGTTGGCCCCCAGTTGTGGGGGAACTGACCTGGGGTGATTTAGGGCAGGAGAATAGTGTCCCAGACTGCTGACACCTGATAAAAGGAGGGGGATGGGGATTGGTTGGTTTGCATATCAAAGGCGCACTGAAGCAAGCTGTGTGCTGTGCCTAGAACTTAGGTAACCCTGGGAGGGCCAGTCCCTCCCCACGTCCACAAGGCCTGAGATACCAAAGCATCATAAACTACAGAAAATGAAAGACACAAGAAATACAATCAGTGAAAAATACTTAACCTCTCTAAAGCTCAGTCCCCTCAGAGTTAGAGACATGGGGGAAATAAGGCCTGTGTCTGCCTTGCTCACGGTGATCAAATCGTCAGTGGGATCCAGGCAGCTTGCCACCAGCATCTTCAGCAACTATTGTGCTGCACTTACTCTCCAAAACACTGCTAAAGAAGTAGAGATACCTATCTCTGAGTTTGAAGTGCTAGGTTTGTGAAGATCTATCTAGAGCCTCAGGTGGAGGGAGAACTTGGTAACTCAAATCAAGCCAGATGGAGGGTAAGCGGTTATAGGAAATCATCAGTGCCTGAAGGCAATGGAAAGCTGCAGTTGTCGGTCCGTGATCACGACAGCGCTGGGTCCACTCCACAGTCCACTGTAGCCCGCAGAGGCTCCTCCGCGATACTAGGTAATCTCAGCACTCCTGAGCGGGATCTGGGTTCTGCCATGGAACCAGTTCCCTTGCTCTGATGATCAGGAAAAGGGTCAAGAGGTAAATAGTTTACTCTCGCCCATGAATGCTTTTGCCAGTTTTATACAGAAACAGTGCCTTTGATTCTTTGGTTAGTTTTGATTTTTTCAGTTCTCATTATTGTTGACCTTTCCTCCTACAGAGTATAAAACCAGAGACTCTATTCCCAAACTGGTGACTGACTACCTGCAAAAAAAAATCAACATAGACCCACTCATAACGCATAAGTTGCCTTTTGAAAGGATCAATGAGGCATTTGAATTGCTCCAAGGTGGAAAATGGTGAGTATTTGTGTGGGTGGGGTGTGTGTGTAAGATGTATCTGTGTGAGATATCTGAGATGTGTGACTCTTACATCCAAAATCTTATGAAGAATGAGTTTTCAGACCAAGTCAAAAGAGGGTGGTTGTGGGAAACAGTTCAGAGAAAGACAACAAAAGAGCTTTAAGTCAGTTGTGAGGAGCCATCAGCCCTTTATTCAGTCAGTGTGTGACCTAAAATGGCTACCGTTGCCCAGGTCACTGTCCTCATCTATAAAATGGGGATAATGCTATCTCCTCTCTTGAGAGACCACTATTAAGATCAAATGTGAAAATAAAAAGGAAAGACCAATAAAGAAAGAGTAGTACAAAAATACATTATAATAAAATTTTCATTATTTGCTTATGACCAAAAAATTAAATTACAACTTAATTAGCAACCTGGGATGACTAATACAACTTTGAAATGAGCTAACTTCCACCAGAAAATTAGTTATTTATTTACAAGATACAATTTGTGCTGCTTTTTATTTTCAATCAACAGCTTACCATTGGATATTTCACAAGTATTTCTAGTCACCAAACATTCATTAAGTGACTAATGGCAACACTGTGCTGGTCTCACTGCAGAAACAGAATTGAATGTAAGCACTGTCTTCAGGTCACTCGTGGTCCTGGACTGGAGCGTAAGGCACTGCATACATAAATAACCCCAATTTAGGGCTGGCTATGATGTCTGGTCAGAAGACCCCAGACTCCGTCTTCAAGACCTGGAGAGCTCCTTTCTCACTGGGAGGTGGGGGAGCCTCGGAGGGGCCACCCCTGAGCTGGGCCTGGGAGCTGATAGAGCTGCGACCTGACGTCTGGGGAACAGGCGCCGTAGAAATGGGAACTGTGTACAAGAGCCCATAGAAGACAGAACAAAACTTGCCTGTAGTAATCAGCAAACCATCCAGTCTGCAAGGACCCAGTTGTGTTTCCAGAGGGCAGTGAGTGTAAAGTCCTGATCGCAGAATGGTTTCTGTGGAAACAAGTAAGAGTGCGAGAAGGCTGAATCTAAAGAACACTGAGTTTCCCTAGGATATTATCTTGCCTTTCCTGGGCCTCCCTCTGCGACATTGCTATGAAGTCCCACCCAGTAGGGACTGACAGGAATCAACAGCACCTTGGTTGAAGTTATTGACGTGCACTGAGTAGACTGACTGAAATCAGCCGAGTTCCAAACCACCTGAAAAACACACGTGTTGGGTTGTTTGACCTTGAAGCCGCTTTGCAGCTCTGTGATGACAGCTGTGCTTCTATGTATTTGGAGTTCAGAGCTGAGGAGACCAGGATTATGGGTTCTAGAGCGCTGTGACCCAAGCAGATTTATAGCGAGAGAGTATTGAAATCTGTTGACCGCTAGCCCTGGAAAAACAAGAGACAGTCCCCACATTACTGACAGTGGACTAGAAGCTTCACCTTCATAGGAAAAAGAAAAGCATGCTGAGGGTTTAGCAAAATTGCAGGATTGTTCTCCATTTGCAGCATGAAGTTCACACAGTGTTTCATACAATGGTGTATGTGAGAAAATCTAAACGGAAAGCTGGAGAACACATAGATTGTCAAGCATTTTTAACTTAGTATTCTCAAAAAAATTAAAGACCAAGGTCACCAAAATTGTGGGGGAAAATGCAAAAGGTGGATCTAATTTCCTGAGGAGATGAGATAGGCACGGGTGCTAACTGGATGGCGAGCTAGCATTTATTTATCAGATGGCCACTTTTGCAGAGTGCACAAGCACGTCAAAAGATCAGAAAAGCTGCCATTTCTGCCCTTCACGTTAACTATGACTAACAGGTGGAGACTGCAAATAAACCCCAGATCTTAATTTACAATCATCATCTTCCTTATCTTGAAACCAATTTCACAACTTGACCCTGAAAGAAGGCAGTTTGCTCCAGCTTATTCACAAAGTCCTCAAGCAATCTTGCTGACTTGGACCGTCAGGCAATGTTCCTTCTCTTTATATTTATTTTATTGGAATTGGCTCGATAATTATTTATGATTTAGGAACATTAGGCTTTGGCACCAATGGTAAATATATTAACTTGACCCTTTGTAATATTTACAGTGTATGTGGTAATAGAACATAACAGGGGGCAATGAACCTGAGATAGTCTTTCCTGAGGAAAAAAATGCAGACCAAGCCTCTGGGTTTTACACAAAGACCCCTGGGCTGGATGATTATTAACCCTCCCCACCCATCAGCAGGGGCCATTTGTAGAAACCTTTGTGCAGAGGGACCTGTTGAACATAGCTTTTATGGGGTAGGAGCCTTGTGACCTCTGAGGTCATTTGGCTGTCACTTTCGCTTTATGAGGAGGAAAATCAAGACCCAGGGCCATGCAGTGCAGTGACCACCAGGATCACATCGCCAGTGTCCAGCTGAGCAAATTCTCCTGCACTCTTACTGCTCTTTCTCTACATCTTCCATGCTCCTCTCGCGTCTTGTCATTGCACCCTTGCACACAATCCGTCAACCACACTGAGCTGCCTCCAGTCTTCCCCCAGTCCCTGCCCCTCAAAGGATGGCACAGGCTCCCTTGTCTCTGAGCCTTCACACACCTATTTCCTTGTCCCGAAACCCATCAGTGCCCAATGCCCACCCCCTCCACACTCCACGTTCCTTAACTCCCAGCCATGGTCCAAATCACAGTTTAGCAAGGCCTCCGAGCTCCCAGAAATCGAGGTGACATATACTTCCTCTCTGTCCCCATTGCACCTGCGGCTTCCCCCGTTATGACATGGCCAACACTGTAATCTACCTACCTGATTAGTGATAAGCTTGCAACATTAGACTGTGGGTTTTTTGAATATCTCATTCATCATCGCTACCCCAGCATCAAGCACAATGCCTGAAACATGGGAGTTGCGCAGTAACACAATTTTGTTGAATGAATGAATAAATAAGAACAAGAATTAATGAGCCAAGGGCCCTAACACAAACGCATTCAGAGCAGAGGAATTAGAATACTGCACACATCTAGGGAGGCTGTCAATGTACAATGTGCAATGCCTATTATTCTTCCTAACAGAGAACTCTTTCACAGCTATTGAAAGTGCACGTGTAGCACCACAGCAGATGAGGAACAAAACTAGGAAAACACCATTTGAAGTGGAATACTGGGATGGGCCCCAGGCAGCCACTCACCACGAGAAAACAGAGAGAGGCTAGGGGAGTCCCCCTTTCCCACCAGCACAGCTCATGGCCCGAGGAAGGGCGATTAGAAGTCATGGAGTGAGGAGACTCTAACTGTGGGCCCAAATGAGATGGCTGCTCAGGGCTCACAAGCTGTCTTCCCTTATGTTTGCCTCCATTACCCAAATCAGACCCCAGGGTTGCCAGTTACCCACGGACTTGATTCAGGAGACGTTCTCTGGTGCCTGTGGGGGAAACAGGGAGATAAATGTAGAGATAACAAATGGGCATGGGTAGACAACTTGTCTTTTAAAATACTCACACTGTGATTATTTTGTCCTAGCCCATTTATGCAAGGAAGTCAGTCATTTCCATGTTTGATTTCTTGTGTTTCAGCATCCGCTGCGTCCTCTCGTTTTGAGATCCCAGATAGTAAAAATGGAGCATGAACATGCACAGCAGCGCTCTTTTCTGCCTTTTTCAACACTTTGATGACTGAATTGCAACATGTCGAACCCAAGATTGGAAAGAGGGCCCTTCTGGAATTTTAGAAATGGAACAAGTATAATAAAATAAACTACTTGGAAACTGACGTTTACATTTCAGCCAAACACTTGAAGAGAAGAATGAAGAATTAGTGATGAAAAGGGTTTTCTATCCATGCTAATGATCTGATTTCACTTTACACTTGTTATATTATGAATAAGCCTCAACAGAAAGCTTGTAATTTTTGAAAGTCTATTTTCAGTATGGAATCCTTCTCCAGTGTTCTACACGTGGCTGAGTTGTCCTGTTATGGAAAGAACTTCTACCCATAGTCTGCCTTCATGGGCAAGTAGTGGGAAGAAAGGTAACTAACTCTTTGAGTGTGAGCTTGACATACATTGGGCCATATTTTCCTAGCTGGACGATGGAAGGGTTGATAACTATGCTTCAAAAGTGGTAAAACTCCATGACACTCAATCTTACCTGCCTTTCTCAAACAAAAACAAATCTTTCCATTTTTCTCAATATGCTGTTCTCACATGGTGGGACTGCAGTTTTGGGGACGGTGCTGAGCCATTGGTCATTCCCTTTCTCTGCTCCATTTCCCCAGCCTGTGATTGAATAGTTAAATCTGGCCACTGATTACGAATGAAATTTGGTGCCAAATGGCTGCGGTTTTGCTGTGTCAATTCCATCAAGCAGAACCATGGGATAAAGAGAGGGTAGCTGGCAGGACTCAGGCAAAAAATTGCCACTCAAATTCTTTAATGATAGCAGAGTCACAAAAATTATAAAGAATTAATTGTTGGCTCTACACTTTGGCTATATCTTTGGCTAGATTATGTGAAAGACATTCCTGGTAGGAAACCCCAAGAAATGTAAAATAATATGCAACAAACATCCCCTCAAATCCATGTTTGACCTAAAAAGAGGGGGTGCGGTGCTCCAGGGGAGCAGGAAGGCAAATTAGCAATGAGCAGTGAAGTTGCATCTGACCTCATGGCTTTTACTGATCCAAGAACCTGTGTGGTGGGGTAATAAGGGCAAAGCAAGGAACATGCAGCCTTGGAGCTGGCTCAATGTGGGGAGCTGGAATGGAAACTCATGCACACCCCACATCTTCCAAGGGCTATGACCTCAAATAAACCAGAGGGGCTAGTAAATATTCCACCCACGGCAAAAGGAAACAACAGGGACTATTTTTTTTAATAGCCTTAGAGAGGGAAAATTCTCGTATCATACTTTGTGAAAATATTCCCGCGCCCTGGGTTCTTGTCCCCCAGGATAGAAATCAAGAGACACAACAAACGGGAGTAGACAAGTAAAAGTTTATTAGCTTCTGCACAAGGGAGGCACAAGGGGGCCTGTGTGGAAAGGAACAGGGCAGGTGACCCGGTCCTTAGGGAGCAGGATCATGAGGCTTTTATTAGGCAAAGGCTGGGCAGGAGTGCCTTGTCACAGCATGTAGAGGTGGGATTGTGCTTGCGTCTGCGCTGTTGTTCGACATACCACCTCCTGTGTAGCATGTATCATTAGCAGGCCAGCTCTCCCTCCCTGGGTGTGACTTCTACTATGCTCATGGGGCTAGGGTCACCTTCAGGGGACTCCTGGGTGCTCGGGCTCATGCGTTGGGCAGGAAAGTCCCGAGGCTGCAGAATGTGGATCTTGGTGGCCTCCATCTGATTCCCCCAGCTTGCAGATGTGTTAGGGGCCTTATCTTGTTAGGCCAGGGTCTTGCAGATGACCCCGTCTCCTTAGGCTGGTTCCTGCCTCAAAAATATATGTGCCCTCAGATGAATTCAATTGGAATTTATTCTAACTGATTGGTAGGTGGAAACCCCAAGCCAGGGAATTTTATTGTAATGGTTCTAAGTAGGTCACATTCTAGGTCACCTGACTAAAAATATATTTTGAGATTGTGAATCCGAAGTTCAATCAATTCAAAACAAGTCATGAAAGGACAAAATGAAAAGGGGTAGAAAAGGCAGAATGAAAAGAAAGTAAGGAAATATATCAAGACTTCTAAAAATATCAGCATTCAAAATAACGTGAATGGATTAAACTCCCTAGTACAAAAGAGAACTGCAAATAAATGTTAGACTCTAATAAGCAGGTTTATTGTTAGTAGTAACATGGATAATATGATCTTTAATATTTAATAATTATAATATTAAATGATAATATAAGTAAGTAAATATATCAAGTTTGTTTTAAATCAAGTGTTTGGCCGTAAAACAGATACAGGTACAAAGGGAGCCTGGCAGAATTGTTGTGGCTGAAATGCTCACAGACCAAGAAGACCATGGCAAGACGACTAGGAGCCAGCAGAATGTTACTCCCGCTGGTCAAATTTAGGACAATTCAAGTATCAAAAGAATAATATCTTTCATTGATGATGACACATTGAATTTTTAAAGATGATTTCATAGAGGACTTCCACCATGGGAAGACGGAATAGACATGTTCACTAGTCCTTCCAATAAGTACAATAAAATATCCTGGACGTCATACATAAAACAAACCTAAGAAGACTCAGAAAGCTGGAGGAAAGGACGCAGAAAGGCTAGAGACCTGAGATCCGAGGCAGCATATGGGTGTGAGCTCCTTGGGTCCTCCTTATGCCTCATGTATCCAAGACTTGGAGCTGAAGAAGCCAGAAACCTTGAAACACCCACGGGTGCAGACGACAAGAGGCCCCAACCAAAGCCTGCTCTCTCGAGCCAGAGAGTTAGGGAGGGGGCAGCCTGGTAGGACCCAGAGCTCTTAGACAATAACCGCTCTAACCCCACCAAACGCCATGGAGAACCATGGCACCAGCCGCACCCATGAGGCAAAGTCTCAGCAGGGAGCTTAGGCATCCAACTTCAGACTGTAAAGAGGCCCCAGACCCCCACCCACCCACCAGGTGCTGTCAAAGAAGGCAAAGGAAAGATCCGGAAATTTCAACCCTTGTGTTGGCTAGTGCCATCAACTCCTTAGTGACCCTGGGGACAGGAGAGCAGGACCCTGCACAGTCTTCTTGCACCATCCTCTCATCTCCTGGGCCTGTATCAGACGATGCTCTGCTATTATTCATAGGGTTTTCACGGCCAATTTTTTTGGAAGTGAGTGGCCAGGTCCTTCTTCCTAGTCTGTCTGGGTCTGGAAGCTCCACAGAAACCTGTCCACCCTGGTAGTATTTGAAATACTAGTGGCATAGCTTTCAGCATCACAGCAACACAGCCACCACAGGATGACAACCAACAGGTGGGTGGTGTGGTTTCCTGACAGGAAGCAAACCTGGGCCATGGTGGCGAGAGTGCTGAATCTTAACCACTAGACCAGCAGGGCTGGCCATTTCAACCCTACCTTGAGGTAATGAGCACCCAGCACACAGTGTCACTGGCAGCCTAGACTTGCATGCACACCCTGCAGTAATGCGGTGCCCCCACCCGCTGTTCCCTAAGGTGGTGTTAGAGGAGGCCTGGTGAAGGGGCAGAACTCTCACCACCCAACAATAATGAGGCTGCTCTTCCACACACACGCCCCACCCGCTCACTCCCCAAAGTGTCCATACAGGCCATTGGGTAGCAGTAACAAGACACGACTATCTTTCCAACCAGGGAGGTGTCAGTGGAATCCTAGTGGGGAGTCGGAGTTCTCACCTCTGCCTGGAGGTAATCAGGAGCAACGCCCCCCTCAGGAGTTGCTGCAGGCTGAGTGGGGAACCTGAATTCTACCCCTGCTCACAGCAATGAGACAGTCTCCCCTTCCCCTGCCAGAGACAGCTGGTTTATCAGAGAGGACTGGGGAAAGAGCGTCAGCTAGGAGGGCGCTTCCTGGACTCCAAATAAATCTAACGCTGACTTCAAAACTAGCACTTCGAAGGAATCCAAACTGAATTATATCAGCCTCTCGAGCAATTTATGCTCCAGGCATTGTTGCAAAGAACAAAGCAATCAACTAACAACTAGTAGAGCTTAACAGGCAGGCGTGGCAGGGAAACAGCCACACCGAGTCACAGCAAAACCACTGTCCTCCCAGGGTGACCGTGACCATACTGGGGCTGTGTGCCCTAAGGAGCAACTTCACAGACTTCCACTGGGGCTGGGGGATGGACTTTACTAAAACATTTCAGCCTGTCACTAAAAACAGAAACAAGCCAGTACCAATCCCAAAGGGAGAGCTCAGTACCCAGAATTGCTACAATATATTATCTAAAATGTCGAGTTACAAATGAGAAAACTCACAAGACACGAAAGAAACACGCATTCTGATCCATATACCAGAGAAAAAGCAAGCAAAAGAAACTGCCTGTGAGCATGACCAGGTGTCAGATTTACCAGCCTTTAAAATGCCATTATACGTGTTTTCAGAGAACTAAAGGAAAGCATGACTAAAGAATTAAAGGAAGGCGTGATGATGATGTCTCATCAATAGAGAACATCACTGAAAAGATGGAAGTTATTTAAAGAGAAGAAGGAGGAGGAGGACCAAATGGAAGTTCTGGGGTTAAAAAGTACAAAAACCGGAAAAAAGTTTCTTGAGAGTGGCTCAACACTGAATTTGAACTGGCAGAAGAAAGAATCAACCAATATAAAGACAGATCCATACATTATGCAACTTGACCAAGAGAGAATAAAAGGGAATAAAGAAAAACGGACAGAGCCTCAGAGAAACGTGGGACACCATTAAATAGAACAACATATGTGTAACAGAGTGCCAAAAGGAGAGGTAAGGTAAGAAGCAGGAAGAAATATTTTAAGCAATAAGGCTGAAAAATTACCAAACATACGCCATAGAGCATCATATCAATCTACAGCGAAACAAAAATGTTTTTCTTTGTATCCTAATTCTAAAAGCTTTTTTCTACTTTTGAAATTTTTTTATTTTTGCTTTTTAAATGTTTTTGTTAAAAACTAAGACACATTAGCCTAGGCCTATGCAAGGTCAGGATCATCAATACCACTGTCCTCCACCACCACATCTTGTCCCCCTGGAAGTTCTTCAAAGGCAATAACACGCATGGAGCCGTCATCCTCTACATGACAATGCCTTCTTCTGGAACACCTCCTGAAGGACCTGCCTGGAGGCTCTTCTGGAGGAGCTGTCACGCTTTTCAGAAACATGTCCATGGCGGTTTGCTTGATTTGTCTTTTTTCCTCTTAGATTTGCTTGAAAGAAGATAATGCACCTTGAACATTCCTCTCTATTAATGGAAAGCTTTTGGTGTTGGTATCCATGTTTTCAAACGTTTTGAGGAGCTTGTTGAGGTCTGCAAAAGCTTCTGCTAAACTCTTTACTGTGAATTTTCCAGAGGGTTCTTCTTTTTCTTCCCCTCCAGTTTCCTTTTCTCTTGCCTCTTCTTCACCTACGCATTCTGTTCCAATTCTAATAACTGCTCATTAGTCAATTACTCAGGAACCACATCGAGGAGCTCCTCAATATCATCCTCATTCACATCCAGGTTAAAGTTGTTTGCCATCTCAACCATAGCTTTGTAGATTTCTGCAACCTCTTCATCCTTGGGAAATCCTTGGAAGTCATGGACAAACCTCTTGAGTGTCTTCTTCCAGATACTATTAGTACACTTCTTGGTGACATCACCCTAAGCCCAAGCAAGCTAATTGATGGAGTCATAGATGTTGTAATCCTTCCAGAATGGCATCAGTGTCTTCAAGATTAAATCAAGCACAAGAGAAAATGATGGAATCAAGAGACACGGTAAACACGAGATGGCACATGGAAAGATGTTCAACATCACTAATTATTAGGGAAATGCAAATGAAAACCACAATGAGATAGCACCTCCCACCTGTCAGAAGGGCTATTTTTAAACAGACAAGAAGTAACCAGTGTCATAGAGTATGTGGAGAAAAGGGAACACTCATACACGTCTGGTGGGAATGTAAATTGGTGCAGCCACTATGGAAAACAGTATAGAGATCCTTCAAAATATTAAAAAGAGAACTACTATGTGATACAGCTATTCCACTTCTGGGTATTTATCCGAGTACATGAAAACACTAATTTGGAAAGATATCTACACTTTAATGTTCACTGGAGCATTACTGATAATAACAAAGACTTGGAACCAACCCAAGTGCTCATGAACAGAAGAATGGATGAAGAAGATGTGGTATATATACACAATGGAATACTACTCAGCCATAAAAAAGAGGAAATCTTTCCATTTGCAACAACATGGATGGAGCTTGAAGGTACTATGCTAAGCAAAATAAATCAGATGGAGAAAGTCAAATACCATATGATCTCACTCACGTGGAAGACAAAGGAACAAATACATAGGTATAGACAATAGATTGGTGGTTACCAGAGGGGAAGGGGGTGGAGGGAGAGAAAAAAGGGTAAAGGAAGACATTCTTACGGTGACAGACGCCCACTAGACTTTTGGTAGTGAACACAATGTAGTCTACACAGAAGTCGAAATATCTTAATGCACACCTGAAAAGCTATATAACATTATAAACCAACGTTACCTCAATTTTTTTAAAAAAAAACATGAAATGTATGAGACTGCTGCCGGCACAATAGGGCATACTGTTTTACAGTAAACGTTTTCTGATAAATAGAAAGTGTACACTCTAAAATAATCATAAAAAGTACAATATAGTAAAGATATAAAGCAGTAACATGGCTCGTTTATCACCACCAAGTATTCTCTACTGTACATAATTGTATGTCCTATACTTTTCTACATCTGGCAGCACAGTAGGTTCATTTACATCAGCATCACCAGAAACACATGAGGAACACATTGCACTACAACTTATGATGGCTGCAACATCACAGGTGATAGAAATTTTTCAGCACCCTTATAAGCATATGAGACCACCAGCGCATGTGTGGTCCATGATTGACTGAAATGTTGTTATGTGGCACATGACTAATGAAAAACATTAATCAGCCCATCCAGGAAGCCACAGAAACTGCAAGGAGGATAAACACAGATCCACAAATAGACATATCATAGTAAAAATGGTGAGAGCCAAAGAGAAGAGGAAAATCTCAAGAGCAGCAAGAGAAAAATGGCTTTTTGCTTACAAGGAAAGCCCCATACAGCTAACAGCTGCCTTCTCATCAGAAACAGTAGAGGCCAAAAGGCATAGCATAATATGGTAAAGCAGCTAAAAAAATAAACTGTCAACCAAGGATCCTATATCCAGAAAATTTCTTGCTAGCAGACTGGCCTTACAAGAAACACTAAAAGGAAGTTGTGGTGATATCACCAAAGTGGCGGAGTAGGCGACCCTCGCCTCTATCCCACCACAAAGATCAACAATTAGACAGCTATCCACAAAAACAAAAATCACTCTGGGAGAACTCAGAAGTCCATTTAAGAAACTTCAGCAACATGATGGAACTGAAAACATGAGGATACCCACACGAAAAGTGAAAGAAGGCAGCTTTATTTTGCCCGCATCATTCCATCCCCCAAGCCAGCACTGTTCAACACGAAAAGGAAGCTCCCCAGCCAGAAATAGTTCCCCTCTCTGAGAAACAGAGAGTGGGATGAGTGACCAGCATCCACGGCCTTTCAGGGCACTGCACAAAGGACCTGCTTTGGTTTGATCCCACCCAGAGACCAGCACAGCTGAGCTGTATGGAGACCACCTGTATCAGCTATGTGCCAGAAGTGACCACAGTCCCCTGTAACCAGCTCTGCAGAGAATCCCAGCAGCTTTTACCACTGAGAAACCCCAGCGAGCACAGCCATTACGGATCACCTGCAGATTTCACAAGTTTCTGCCCCACAGATTTTCATATTAGCAGAACCCAGCCACCTGACTCTTGTCCTGCTTCCTCCCCTACCAGAGCCTGGCATCCACACTGGCAGCCAGCCCCAGCCTCTGTGACTGTGCAAGTGTAAGACACTAGCCTAGACTCCCATGGCTAGCCCCCACTGCTGTGCATGTGCTGAGGGCTAGCCTCTCCAGCCATGCACCTGCATGCTACCAACCTGCCTCCCATTACAGGCCTCCACTGCCATGTGCGTACTATGGCACAACCCTGCAGCCAAGTGCATGCAAGCCAACATCCAAGGCCCCGACAGCTGCTTCTGGTCTTGATTTGGACCTATGTCCAGTCACGGGCCTGTACTGCTGGGATTCCCTGCAGCTAGGCCCTCCAGCTATGCACCTGCACTCTGCTGGATCAAGTTCTGCCACCTGCCTCCACTGCCATGGGCCCATTGCAAGACCCTACAGCACAGGCGTGCACACCACAACAGCCAGGGCCCCTACAGCTGCTTGTCTGCCTGGATCTGACTTTGACTCATGTCACTGGCCTGCACCACTGATCTCACCTACAGCTGGCCCATCTACCTGCACAACTGCACCACACCAGCCTGACACCTGTCACCAGCCTCCCCTGCTGCACACATGCCTATGGTGAAACCCTGCACCAGAGGAATACATGCCAACAGCCAAGGCCCCCACAGCTATAAGTGCACCCATGGTTGGTCCCAGCCCTTGCTGCTGGCACTGGCCCACACCACTACATTATGTGTGTCTGCAACAGCCCCTCCCATGACACAGGCACCTGAAGCTGGCCCCCACAGCTGAGTGTGTCTACAAGACCACTACTGAACACCAGCATTGCCTGCCCTGGTCCCTAGCCACGGGACCTACAGGTGCTGCTAAAGACCCCAATAGCTCTTTCAGCTATATCACGGCACTTGCCAGGCCCATGTAATTGGCAACATTGTGTACTCCAGCAGCCTGAGCCAATGAGACATCACACAACCCCTGGACCCAGAGCCACAATATGCTCCTGCACTTACTTCCCTGCACCACGAGAACTGGAGTCACAGCATGCTCCAATGTGCCCCACCCACAGGTGAGTCTTTTCTTACTGAAGTCAGTCCATAAAGTCAGAAAGAGGGGACTGCTTCTTCAAATGCACAGACACTTATGTAAGGCTACAGGAATCACAAAGAATCAGGGAAATATGATGCCCCCAAGGAAACACAATGAACTACCAGTAACGGATCCCCCAAAATTGGGTATACATGAATTATCTGACAAAAAACTCAAAATGATTTTCCCAAAGATGCTGACAGAGTCAGAAAATAACATAGATAAATAATTTAACAAAATCAGGAAAAAAAATACAGGAGCAAAGTGAGAAGTTCAACAAAGAAAGAGAAACTTTTAAAAACAAACAAATTTTGGAGCAGAAGAATATAATGACTGAAATGAAGAATTCCACAGAGACGTTCAACAGCAGACTGGACCAAGCAGAAGAAAGAATCAGTGAACTAACTTAAAGACAGGTCACTTGAAATTATCCAGGAAAAAAAGAAAAGGAATGAAGAAAACCTATGGGACTTATGAGACACCAATAAGGGAAACAATTTATGCACCATTGATGTCCCAGAAAGAGAAGAGAGGAAGAAGGGGCGGAAAGCTTACACTAGAAATACTGTCTAGGAACTCTCAAGCCTGAGTAGAGATCTGGACACCCCAGTTCAGGAAGCTAATAAGTCACACCACAATTTCAACCCAAATGAGCTTCTCCAAGGCACATTATGATCAAGCTGTCTAAAGTCAAAGACCAAGTGAGAGTTTTAAAAGCAGAAAGAGAAGAAAATGCTCTCATACAAGGGAACTCAACTAAGTCTATTATTGGATTTCTCAAGAGGAACCTCACAGGCCAGGACACTGGGGGATGATACATTCAAAGTGCTGGAGATTGCTGGGAAGATGGCCTGCTATGGTGGCATAGGAGGGCTCTGAACTCTTCCCCTGCCATGGACACAGTAAATTTACAACAACCTGTGGGGAAATTAACACTGAGAGAGCAGCAGAAACTGGATAAAAAGAACTCCCACAACAAAAGACGACACTACTGAGCTAGAAGAGGCAGAAACACCCTTCTGCTAAAGATAAAACCACATTCAGCCATGGTGTTTCATGGCCAGGAGCCATGTTAAGGTATGAAGCTTTCCCTGGGGGAGCAGGCTATCTGAGTGGAGAGCTATGCCACAACAAACAGCCTCTGAATTCAGCATAACTGACACAAGTGCCATAATGTCTGGTATTTCTGGCTATTAAAACCAACAGGGAATACCCTCAGAAAAGCTGTCAAACACAAGAGAAAAAAAAGCCTGTGCTTAAAGGGCCCCTGCACAAATTCACTCAGAATTCTAGAAGGAAACACAAAATCACCAGAAAGACATGTGCAGAGTCCTTTGGTGGAAGAGACTCACTCGATAAGTTTTGACTGCATCTCAGAGAGGCAGCAGGTGGCTGAAACCAACTCCGCAGAGGATAAGACACTGGCAGCAGCCATTATTGTGACCTAGCAGAGGCGTGCTGACACATATGCTGGCAGATGCCATTGGATTACTTCCCTGGGCCTGTTGTGTAGGAGTTTGCACACCCACCAGCGCACCAGTTTAATCCAGCTCAGCTGGGGCAGGAAACCTGCCCTATGGACTGGCTCTGCCCACCCACAAGCCCATGGGGAATTTGTGGGCCCTTGTAGATGGGCTATGTGAGGCCTCTACAGCACGGAGAGTGGGCCCACCTCTGTGGGGCAGGGTATGCCCAAGGGGCAGGCCTGCATTGCCAAGTGTGTGGGACCTCTGCAGCAGGCTGAATGGGGCCTCCTCAGCGGAGCAGGGCATACACACAGGGTAGGACCACGTTGATGGGGTGTGTGAGCCCGTGGGTAGTGGGGCTTGTCAGCTGCAGCTGACTTGTACTGCTGGCTTTCTCAAACAGCCACATAAGGGATCTGTCCCACCTTCCAACACCTGAAACCACTGTGGGCTGCCATGCTGGGGGCAAGATCCACCAAGTTGCACTCCTGAGAGAACTGACAACAGCTTCACAGGCCAGAGGCTACCACAGCTTCAGAGGCTACAGCTATTGTCAGCCCCTGAGCCTAGCGACAAGTCAGAGTGCAAGCCTGACTCACTTAACAGAAAAAGAGAAGCAAGTGTGTGCTGTCAGACTTTGCAGCCAGCTGTGTTAGGATTCATCCTGCCTCATAAGGTAACTAAAGTGACAGTAGCAGCTGCACTCAGCTGAGCCTTACAACTAGCCAGCAAGGGGGCCAGCCTAACCTATTCATGCACCTGCAGCAAAAGCAATCCCATCACAATAGAAGGGCACATGTAACCCACACAAGGGACAATTCTGGAACATTTGGAACTGGTGACAAGAGGGAAGCACATTGCTGGCCCTCATAAGCTATCTCTTACATAAGGCCACATCTCCAAAACTGGGAGATGTAGCTGATCTTCCTGAAACATAGATATAAGCACAGAGAAATAGGCAAAATGTGGAGACAAAGGAACATGTTCCAAATAAGGAAATATGACTAATTCTCATTAAAAAAACTAAATGAAAGAGAAATGAACAATCTAAGTGATAAAGAGCATAAACTAATACTCATAAGGATGCTTACTGATCTTGGGAGATTAGATGAACACAGTGAGAACTTCAACAAAGAATTGGAAAATATAAAAAGAAAACAATCTGAACAGAAAGATACAATAATGTCAATGAACAATTCACTAGAGGGACTCAATAGCAAAGTAGATAACACAGAAGAACGGATCAATGAGCTGGATGATAGAGTAGAGGAAATCATCCAAGCTGAACAGATAAAAGAAAAAGAATTTAAAAGAATGAGGACAGTCTAAAGGACATCTGGGACAACATCAACCACACCAAGATCCATGTTATAGGTGTCCCAGAGGAGAAGAGAGAGATAAAGGGGCAGAGAACCTTGTTGAAGAAATAATAGCTGAAAACCTTCCTAACCTAAGGAAGTAAACAGGCAACAAGGTACAGGAAGCAAAGAGAGCACCAAACAAGAAAAATCCAGAAGGGCCCACACCAAGACACATTATTCTTAAAATGTCAAGATTTAAAGATAAAGAGAGAATCCTAAAAGCTGCAAGAGAAAGGCAACAAGTTACATACAAACCAAACCCCGTAAGGCTATCAGCTGACTTCTCAGCAGAAAGCTTACAGGCTAGAAAGGAGTGGCACAATGTATTTAGAGTCTTAAAAGGGAAGAAGCTGCAGCCAAGCCAAGAATACTCTACCCAGCAAGGTTATCAATCAGAATAGAAGGAGAGATAAAGAGTTTTCCAGACAAGCAAAAACTAATGGAGTTTAGCATGGATAAACCAGGCTTACAAGAAATATTAAAGGGACTTATTTAAGTGGAAAAGAAGAGACCATAAACGAGAATAAGAAAATTATCAAAGAAAAAAATCACTGGTAAAGGCAAATATACAAGAAAGGTAGCTGATCAACCACCTATGAACCTAAAATGAAGATTAAAACAAAAAGCACTAAAATTATCTATTTCCATGATAAGAGGTTAAGGGATCAAACACACAAAAAAGTGTTTAAATATGATATTTAAAATATAAAATGTGGGAGGAGAGGAGTAAAAGAGTAGGACTTTTAGTAAGAGTTCAAACTTTTAAGAGATCATCAACTTAATATAGATTGCTACTTACGTAGGCTATTATATGTAAACTTTATGGTAATCACAAACCAGAAACCTATAATAAATACACAAAAAATTAAGAGAAAGGAATCCAAACATGATACTAAAGAAAGTAAGCAAACCACAAGGGAAGAGAACAAGAGAAAAAAGGAACAGAGAAGAACTACTAAAACACCCAGACAAAAGGAACAAAACAGCAATAAGTACATACTTACCAATAGCTACTCTTAATAGCAATGGACTAAATGCTCCAATCACAAGGCATACGGTGGCTGAATGGATTTAAAAAACAAGACTCCTATAAATGCTGCACACAAGAGACATACTGCAGACCTACAGACACTCACAAACTGAAAGCGAAGCAATGGAAGAAGATACTCCATGCAAATGGCAGTGAAATGAAAGCAGGGGTAACAATACTTACATCAGAAAAAATAGACTTTAAAACAAACACTCTAACAAGAGACAAAGAAGGGCACTACATAATGATAAAGGGAACAATCCAACAAGAGGTTATAACACTTGTAAATATCTATGCACCCAACATAAGAGCACCTAAATATATAAACCAATTACTAACAGACATAGGAGAAATAGACAGTAACACAAAAATAGTAAGGGACTTTAACACTACACTTACATCAACAGATAAATCATCCAAACAGAAGATCCATAAGGAAACATTGGCATTAAATGACAAAATAAATCAGATCGACCAGATTGACTTAGGAGATATATACAGAACATTCCATCCCAAAACCACAGAATACACATGCTTTTCAAATGCACATGGAACATTCTCCAGGATAGATCACATAATAGGCCACAAAGAAGTCTCAATAAACTTAAGAAGATCAAAATAATATCAAGAAGCTTTTCTGACAACAACAATATGGAAATAGAAATCAACTACAAGAAGAAAACTGAAAAAGTCACAAACATGTGGAGATTAAACAAAACACTACTGAACAACAATTGGGTCAATGAAGAAATCAAAGGAGAAATGAAAAGTTACCTAGAGACAAATGAAAATGAACCTACAACAAGCCAAAACTAACAAGATACAGCAAAAGCTATACGAAGAGGGAAGTTTACAGCAACTCGGGCCTACCTCAACAAAGAAGAAAAATCTCGAATAAACCATCTAACATTACACCTAAAGGAACTAGAAAAATAAGAATAAACAAAGCCCAAAATTAGTAGAAGGAAGGCAATAATAGAAATCAGAGCAGGGAGACCAGCCCGTTGGCATAGTTGTTAAAGTTCAGCACACTCCACTTCAGTGGCTTGGGTTCGTGGGTTTGGATCCTGGTCATGGACGTACACCACTTGGAAGCCATGCTGTTGTGGAAACCCACATATAAAGTGGAGGAAGATTGGCACAGATGCTAGTTCAGGGTAATCTCCCTCAACAACAACAACAAAAAATCAGAGAGAAAATACATGAAATAGAGATTTAA
>NW_025802961.1:115852-121124 GCF_021613505.1 Equus quagga
GTATTGGAAGTCCTAACCAGAGCAATCAAGCAAGAAAAAGATATACAAGGGATCCAAATTGGAAAGGAAGAAGTAAAATTGTCATTATTTGCAGATGACATGATTTTATATAAACAGAATCCTTAAAAATCTACCAAAAACCTAGTAGAAATAACAAACAAATACAATAAAGTTGCAGGATACAAAAACAACATACAAAAATCTGTTGTATTTCTATACACTAATGACTAAGTAGCAGAAAGAGAAATTAAGAATACAATTCCATTTACAGTTGCAAAAAAAAAAAAAAGGAATAAAATAGCTAGGAATAAATTTAACCAAAGAGGTGAAAGACTTGTACCATGAAATCTATAAAACAATGTTGAAAGAAACTGAAGAAGACACAAACAAATAAAAAGATATTCCTTGCTCTTGGATTGGAAGAATAGATAAAGTTAAAATGTTGGTGCTACCTAAAGCTATGTACTGATTCAATGCAACCACTGTCAAACTTCCAACAACATTTTTCACAGAAATAGAGCAAAGAATCCTAAATTTTATATGGAACAACAA
The DNA here is from genome assembly GCF_021613505.1 of Equus quagga. Lineage (NCBI taxonomy): Eukaryota > Metazoa > Chordata > Mammalia > Perissodactyla > Equidae > Equus > Equus quagga. Next base: position 116,405 of record NW_025802961.1, read on the forward strand.
AAGACCCTGAATATCCAAAGGAATCCAAAGGAAAAAAGAACAAAGCTAGAGATACCTCACTGCCTGATTTCAAACATACTACAAAGCTATAGTAATCAAAGCAGCATCGTTCTGGCTCAAAAACAGACACACAGATCAATAGAACAGAACTGAAAGCCCAGAAATAGAACCACACATCTATGGACAGCTAATCTTCAACAAAGGAGCCAAGAACGTACAATAGAGAAAGGAAACTCTCTTCAGTAAATGGTGTTGGGAAAACTGAACAGCCACAGGAAAAAGAATGAGAGTAGACCATTATCTCACACCATACACAGAAGTTAACTTGAAATGGATTAAAGACCTGAATGTAAGACCTGAAACCATAAAACTTCTTCAAGAAAACATAGATAATATGCTCTTTGACATCAGACTCAGCAGGATGTTAGGAAAACAAAAGAAAAAATAAACAAATGTGACTATATCAACCTAAAAATCTTCTGCACATCAAAGGAAACCATCAACAAAATGAAAAGACAACCTAATAATTGGGAAAAGGTATTTTCAAACCACATATCTGATAAGGGTTATTATCCAAAATATATCAAAAACTTGTAGATCTCAACAACAAAGAAACAACAACCCAATTAAAACAGGGACAAAAGATCTGAACAGACATTTTTCCAAAGAAGATATACAGATGGCCAACAGGCACATGAAAAGATGTTCAACATCACTAATTACTAGGGAAATGCTAATCAAAACTACAATGCGTTATCACCTCAGACACATCAGAAAACTATTGTTCACAAAACAAGAGATAACAAGTGTTGGAGGGGATGTGGAGGAAAGGGAACTCTCATACATGGCTGATGGGAATGCAAACAGGTGCAGCCACTATGGAACACAGTATGGAGATGCTCAAAAAAAATTAAGAAGAGAACTACCATATGATCCGGATATTCCACTTCTGGGTATTTATCCAAGGAATACAAAAACATGAATGTGTAAAGATACATGCACCCCTATGTTCATTGCAGCACGATTCACAATACCCAAAACTTGGAAACAACATAGGTTCCCATCAAGGGATGAATGGATGAGGAAGATGTGGCATATGTGCAAAATGAAATACTACTCAGCTATAAAAAAAAGATGAAATCTTGCCATTTGTGACAACATGGATGGAACTTGAGAGTATTACGCTAAGTGAAAAAAGTCAGACAGAGAAAGTCAAATACAGTATGAACTCATTTATAGGTGGAAGATAAAATCAACAACAGCAAATAAACAAACACATAGATACAGAAATTAGATTGGGTTTTCAGAGGGGAAGGGAGAAGGGAGGAGGGGGAATGGGGAGACAGGGCAAGCATGTACTGTGATGGATGGTAAATAGTCTTTGGGTGGTGAACATGACGTAGTCTACAGAGAAACTGAAATAGAATGATGCACACCTGAAATTTATATAATGCTATAAGCCAATGTTTAAATAAATAGGTAAAATTTTAAAAGTAATGTGCTGAAAGAAAAAGACTGCCAATGAAGAATACTTTACCCAGCAAAGTCGTCTTTCAGAAATAAAGGAAAGTAAAAGACTTTCCTAAACAAACAAAAGCTAAGGAAGTTCTGCACCACTAGACTTGCCTTACAAGAAATTCTGAAAGAAGTTCTTAAACTTGAAATGAAAGGATGCTAATTAGTAACGTGAAAGCATAGTATACTCTAGCATTAAGGTAAGAGGACAAAAGCATTAAAAATAGCTAAAGCAATAATAATATTTAATGGATATGCAATATAAAATAGGCAAACCATGTTATGAAAAAACTGTTGGAAGAAGAGTATAAGGGCAGTTTTTGTTTGCAATAGAAGTTGTTGTTATCATCTTAAAATAGACTGCAACATCTATGAGATATTTCAAATAACTACAAAACAAAAACCTATCATAGATACATGCAAAATAAAGAGAAGGAAATCAAAGTATACTGCTATGGAAAGTCATCAGTTCCCCCCAAAAAGAAAACGACAGCAAGAGAGGAAGAAAGGAAAGAAGGAACTACAATACAGCCAGAAAACAATTAACAAGATGGCAGTAGTAAGTCCTTACTTATCAATAATTACTCTAAATGTAAATGGATTAAATTACCCAATCAAAAGGCATAGGGTGGCTTTATGGATTAAAAAAAAAAAGAGGACTCAACTAAATGCTGCCTAGAAGAGATACTTCAGCTTTAAGGACACACAGGCTCAAAGTTCAGGGATGGAAAAAGATATTTCACGCAAATAGAAACCAATAAAAATGTAGGGGTAAAAAAATATATATCGGACAAAATAGATTTAAATCAAAAATTGGAACAAGAGGCAAAGAAGGTCATTATGATGAAACAGGGGTCAATTCATCAAGAGGATAAAAGAATTGTGAAAATATCCATCCAACATCATAGCACCTGGGTATTAAGCAAATACCAACAGTTCTGAAGGGAGAAATAGACAACAATGCAATAATAATAGAGGCCTTCAATACCTCACTTTCAACCATAGAGAGACCATCCAAACAGAAAACCACTGAGGAAACACTAGACTTGGATTATACTTTACACCAAATGGACTCAGATACAGAACATTCCTTCCAAAAACAGCAGAATTCTATCCTTTACAAGTGCACACAACACATTTTCCCAGAAAGATCGTATTTTAGGTCACAAAACAAGTCTTAGCAAATTTGAAAATACTGAAATCATACCAAGTATCTTTTTAACCAATGTGGTAGGAAACTAGAAATCAGTAATAGGAGGGAAAGTGGAAATTAACAAATATGTGAAAATTAAACAACACAGTCCTGAACAACCAAAGAGTCAGAAATGGATCCAAAGGGAAATTAAAAAGCTATCTTGAAAACAATGAAAGTGGAAATACAACATACCAAAACTTACGGGATGCAGCAAAAGCCGTGTTAAGAGGGAGGTTGATAGCAATAAATGCCTACATTAAAAAAGAGAGAGCTCCCAAATAAACAACCTAACTTCACACCTCAAAGAACTAGAAAAAGAACAAACTAAGCCCAAAGTCAACAGAAAGAAGGAGATAAGAAAGATCAGAGCAGAAATCAGTGAAATAGAGAATAGAAAAACAACAGAAAAGATGAATGAAACGAAGAGTTAGTTTGTTGAAAAGATAAACAAAATTGACAAACCTTTAGCTTCACTTACCAAGAATGAAAGAGAGAGCATTCCAATAAAACTGTCAATGAAACAAGAAACATTATAACTGATATCACGCAAATGCAAAGCATCACAAGAGACTACTATGAACAATTATATACCAACAAATTCTACAACCTAGGAGAAAAAGATAAATTCCTAGAAACACACAAACTATCCAGAATCATAGAAAATCTGGAAATACCTATAATAAGTAAGGAGATTCAATCAGTAATTTAAAATATCCCAATAAGGAAAAGCCCAGCACCAGATAGCTTCAATGGTGAATTCTACCAAACATTTGAGAAGAATTAACACGATTTCTTCTCCAACTCTTCCAAAAGTTTAAGGAGAAAGGGATACTCCCAAGCTTATTTTACGAGGCCAGCATTATCCTGTTACCAAAGCTGAACAAGAATACTACAAGAAAAGAACACTACAGGCCAATATCCCTGACCAATATAGATGCAAAAATTCTCAGTAAAATACTAGTAAACTGAATTCAACAGTCGTTAAAAGGATCATACACCATGATGAAGGGGGAATTATCCCCGGGATGCAAGGATGGTTCAACATATGCAAGTCAATAAATGTGATATACTAAATTAATAGAATAAATGATAAAAATTGTAGAGTCATCTCAATAGATGCAGTAAAAGCATTTGACAAAATTCAACATCCATTAATGATCAAAACTCTGAACAAATTAGGTATAGAAGGAACATAGCTCAAAATAATACAGGCCATATATGACAAACCCATCATACTCAATGGTGAAAGGTTGAAAGTTTTCCCTCTAAGGTCAGGAGCAAGACAAGGATGCTTTTACTTTATGGTATGGGCATAAAAACATACATAGACCAATGTAACAGAATCAAGAGTCCAAAAGTAAACCCAAATGTCTACGGCCAACAAATATTTGACAGGGGTGCCAAGAATACTCAATGGGGAAAGGATAGTCTCTTCAATAAATGATGATGAAAAAACTGATATTCACACGCAATTTCAAGCAAAAGAATGAAACTGAACCTGTATCTTGCATCACTCATTAAAATTAACTCAAAATGGGTTAAGAATTTGGATGTAAGACCTGAAACCATAAAACCCCTAGAAAAAAACGTGGGGAAAATCTCCTTGACATCAGTCTTAGCAAGGAATTTTGTGATCTAACACCAAAAGCACACACAACAAAGCAAAAATCAACAAGTGGGACTACATCAAACTAAAAAGTGTCCATATGGCAAAAGAAACAGTCTACAAAATGAAAAGGCAACCTACAGAATGAGAGAAAATATTTGTAAACCATGTGTCTGATAAGAGGTTAATATCCAGAATATATAAGAAACTCATATAACTCAATAGCAAAAAAACTCAAATAATCTGATTAAACATGAGCCAAAGGACCTGGATGGACATTTTTCCAAAGAAGACAAACAAATGACCAGAAAGTACTTGAAAAGGTGCTCAACATCACTAATCATCAGCAAAATGCAAAACAAAATCCAAGAGAGATGTCACCTCACATCTCTTAGGATGGCTAT
>NW_025802961.1:121134-126170 GCF_021613505.1 Equus quagga
CGGAGCTTCTCAGCTGGCCAGGCGGGAGCCAACCTAAGGTACGCAGCCTTCCCTGGAGGAGTGAGGTCCAGAGCGGGGGCAATACTGCTATAACCATCCTTCGGACTCGGCCCAACTGAGATGGGGGTCTTACTATCTGGCTTTGCTCGCTATTAACTGCAGCAAGGACACCCCAGAAAAGCTATCGGCTGAAAGCCGAAAAGATACAGGTCTTAAAGGGCCCACACACAAACTCACTCATTGCAGCAACCTAAAATAACCAGAGAGAAGGCTGACTGTCCTTTGGTGAATCAAGACTCACCTGGTGAGCTCTGGGGGCATCTTGGTGAGAGGAGGATCCTCTCCTGAGACTGAGACATTGGTGGGAGCCATTGTTCTGAGCTGGTCCAGGCGTGCTGATACGGACACCGGTGGGGGCCATTGAGGTGCGTCCCTTGGGCTGTTAGCCCAGGGTTCTGCCACACCCACTAGAGCACAGATTTAATCCAGTTCAGCCAGGGCAGGCAACCCACCCTAGGGACTGGCCCAACCTAACAGCAAGCCGTCAGGCTACTTCTCAGCCTGCACTGACTGAGTGCCTTGATCATCTACAGGCAGGCAAGGGTGTCTGCCTCTGTGGGGCAGGGCTTGTGTGAGGACCAGGTGAACTGTGGGGGGCATTGGGGCAGAGGTGGGAGCCTCTGCAGTGTGGTGGTGGGGTACACTCCAGGGGGTTGAGAAGTGTGCACGGACCAGGACTGCGTTGACGGTGTATGTGGTCCAGAGGAGGTTGAGGCTTATCAGGGGCAGAAGACTTGTGCTTTGCAAATAGCCATAAAAAGGATCAGCCCCACCTTCCAAAGCCTGAAACAACTGAGTGCCTCCATGCCAAGGGCTAGCCCCACTCAGCTGTACTCCTAAGAGAACTGACATCAGCCTTGTTGGCCTCAAGCCTATCACAACTGTACGCCCCTGAGCCTAGCAACCAGCTACACTGGGTACCAACTCAATTAAGAGGACACTTGCAATAAGAGTGTGCTAATAGACTTTGTAGCCAACAGTGCTGAGGCCCCTCCAAACCAGATTTACAAACAGCTGGCTAGGGAAGGAAAGACTAGACTCCCTGGGTACCTGCAGTGGGAGCAACCCTGCCACAGCAGAAGAACACAAGTAGCCCACAAAGGGGACAATCCTGGTTCTTATGGTCTGGTGATGAGAGGGAAGCACACTGTTGGGCCTCATAAGGCATCTCATACATAAGGCCACTTCTCCAAGGTCAGGAGACATAGCCGACTCACCTAGTACAAAGAAAATAGCACAGAGAAAGAGGCATAATGAGGAGGCAAAGGAATACTTTCCAAGCAAGGGAACACTACAAAACACCAGAAAAAGAACTAAGTGAAACAGAAACTAGCTACCTCCTTGACAAGGAATTCAAACAAAATATAATGAGGATGCTCACAGATATGCAGAGAAGAATGGATGAACATAGTGAGCACATCAGCAAAGAACTGGAAGATATAAAAAAGAACCAATCAGAAATGAAGAATACAATACTTGAAATGAGAAATTCACTAGAGGGACTCAATAGCAGAGTAGAGGAAGCAGAAGAATGGATAAGCGAGCTAGACGAAAGATTAGAGGAAATCACCCAAGCAGAACAGAAAAGGGAAAAAAGAATTAGACAGAATGAGAACAGTGTAAGGGAACTCTGGGACAATATCAAGCATGCTAACATTCGGATTATAGGGGTCCCAGAAGGAGAAGAGAGAGACAAAGGGGCAGAAAATTTATTTGTCAAAATAATAGAGGAAAATTTTCCTCACCTGAGGAAGGAAACAGACATCCAAGTTCAGGAAGCACAGAGAGCTCCAAACAAGAGAAGCCCAAAGAGGCACACACCAAGACATATTATCATCAAAATGTCTAAAATTAAAGACAAAGAGAGAATCCTAAAAGCAGCAAGAAAAAGGCCACAAGTGACATATAAAGGGAAGCCCATCAGGCTGTCAGCAGACTTCTCAGCCGAGACCCTACAGGCGAGAAGAGAATGGCACGACATATTTGAAGTGCTAAAAGGAAAAAACCTACAACCAAGAATACTCTATCCATCAAGGCTGTCGTTCAGAATGGAAGGAAAGATAAAGAGCTTGCCAGGCAAGCAAAAATTAAAGGAGTTTATCACTAAGAAACCAGTTCTACAAGAAATGCTGAAGGGACTTATTTAAGTGGGAAAGTAATGACCACAAATAGAGATAAAACAAAAAAATTATCAAAAAAACCCAAAACAACAACAAGAAAAAACAGGCAATAAAATCACTTGCAAGGTAAAAGTATAGTAAAGGCAGCAGATCAACTACCTATGAAGGTAATATGAAGGTTAAAAGACAAATGTACTAAAATTATCTATTTCAATGATAAGAGGGTAATGGATATACACACACTAAACAAAAGACTATATATGATGTGAAAAACATATAACGTGGGAGGAGGGGAGTGAAAAAGTAGAGCTTTTAGAAAGAGGTCAAGCTAAAGAGTCTATCTACTCAATATAGACTGTTATATGCATAGTGTATTAAATAGGATCCTCATGGTAACCACAAACCAGAAACCTATAACAAGCAGGAAAAAAAGTAAGACAAAGTAAATCAAACATATTACCAAAGATAGCCATCAAACCACAAGTGAAGAGAGCAAGAGAAAAAGAAAGGAACTGAGAAGAGCTACTAAAACACCCAAAAAAAAGAAAAAGTGACAAAATGGCAATAAATACATATTTATCAATAGCTACTTTAAATGTCAATGGATTAAATGCTCCAATCAAATGCCATAGGGTGGCCAACTGGATAAAAAAACAAGATCCATGTATATGCTGCATACAAGAGACACACTTCAGACCTACAGACACTCACAAACTGAAAGTGAAAGGATGGAAAACGATATTCCATGCAAATGGCAAAGAAAAGAAAGCAGGGGTAGCAATACTTATATCAGACAAAATAGACTTTAAATCAAAAACTGTAATAAGAGACAAAGACGGGCACTACATAATGATAAAGGGAACAATCCAACAAGAAAATATAACACTTGTAAATACCTATGCACCCAAAGTAGTAGCACCTAAATACATAAAACAATTATTAACAGACATAAGAGGAGAAATAGACAGTAACACACTAATAGTAGGGAACTTTAACATTCCACTTACACCAATGGATAGATCATCCAAACAGAAGATCAATAAGGAAACACTGGCCTTAAAGGACACATTGGGCCAGATGGACTTCATAGATATATACAGAACATTCCATCCAAAAACCACAGAATACACATTCTTTTCAAATGCCCATGGAACATTCTCCAGGATTGATCACATATTAGGCCACAAAACAAGTCTCAATAAATTTAAGAAGATTGAAATAATACCATGCATCTTTTCTGACCACAAAGGTATGAAACTGGAAATCAACTACAGAAAGAAAACCAGAAAAGCCACAAAAATGTGGAGATTGAACAAAATGCTACTGAACAATGATTGGGTCAATGAAGAAATCAAAGAAGAAATAAAAAAATTCCTGGAGACAAATGAAAATGAAAACATGACATGCCAAAATCTGTGGGATACAGCAAAAGCGGTTCTACGAGGGAAGTTTATAGCAATTCAGGCCTACCCCAACAAAGAAGAAAAATGCCAAATAGACAATCTAAAAGTGCACCTAAAGGTACTGGAAAAAGAACAACAAACAAAGCCCAAAATCAGCAGAAGGAAGGAAATAATAAAAATCAGAGCAGAAATAAACGAAATAGAGGCTAAAAAAAAATAGAAAAAATTAATGAAACCAAGAACTGGTTCTTCAAAAAGATAAACAAAATTGACAAACCCTTAGCTACATTCACCAAGAAAAAAAGAGAGAAGGCTCAAATAAATAAAATCAGAAACGAAAGAGGAGAGATTACAACGGACACCTCAGAAATACAAAAGGTAATAAGAGAATACTATGAAAAGCTATACACCAACAAATTGGATAATCTAGAAGAAATGGATAAATTCTTAGAAACATACAACCTTCCAAAACTGGACCAGGAAGATGTAGAAAATTTGAATAGACCGATCACCAGTAAGGAGATCGAAACAGCAATTAAAATCCTCCCCAAAAGTAAAAGTCTAGGACCAGATGGCTTCCCTGGTGAATTCTACGAAACATTCAAAGAAGACTTAATACCTATCCTTCTCAAACTCTTCCACTAAAGTGAAGAGGAGGGGAGGCTTCCTAACTCCTTCTACAAAGCAAATATTATCCTGATACCAAAACCAGACAAGGACAACACAAAAAAAGAAAATTACAGGCCAATATCACTGATGAACATTGATGCAAAAATCCTCAACAAAATACTAGCAAATCGAATACAACAATACATTAAAAAGATCATACATCATGATCAAGTGGGTTTCATTCCGGGGATGCAGGGATGGTTCAACATCCGCAAATCTATCAACGTGATACACCACATTAACAAAATGAAGAATAAAAATCTCATTATCATCTCAATAGATGCAGAGAAAGCATTTGACAAGATACAGCATCCATTTATGATAAAAACTCTAAATAAATTTGGTATAGAAGGAAAATACCTCCACATAATAAAGGCCATATATGACAAACCCACAGCAAATATCATTCTCAATGGACAAAAACTGAAAGCTATCCCTCTAAGAACAGGAACCAGACAAGGATGGCCACTGTCACCACTCTTATTTAACATAGTATTGGAAGTCCTAGCCAGAGCAATCAGGCAAGAAAAAGAAATAAAAGGGATCCACATTGGAAAAGAAGAAGTGAAACTGTCACTCTTTGCAGATGACATGATTTTATATCTAGAAAACCCTAAAGAGTCCACTAAAAAACTTTTAGAAATAATAAAGGAATACAGTCAAGTTGTGGGATACAAAATCAATGTACAAAAATCCGTTGCGTTTCTATACACTAACAGCGAAGTAGCAGAAAGAGAAATTAAGAATACCATCCCATTTACAATTGCAACAAAAAGAATAAAAT
>NW_025802961.1:126180-128195 GCF_021613505.1 Equus quagga
GAGAAGATATTTGCAACCCACATATCAGATAAGGGGTTAATATCCAAAATATACAAAGAACTCATACAGCTCAACAACAAAAAAACCAACAACCCAATTAGAAAATGGGCAAAAGATCTGAACAGAGATTTCTCCAAAGAAGATATACAGATGGCCAACAGGCATATGAAAAGATGCCCAACATCATTAGCTATCAGGGAAATGCAAATCAAAACTGCAATGAGGTATCACCTCACTCTGGTCAGAATGACTATAATTAACAAGACAGGAAACAACAAATGTTGGAGAGGGTGTGGAGAGAAGGGAACACTTGTTCACTGCTGGTGGCAGTGCAAATTGGTGCAGCCACTATGGAAAGCAGTTTGGAGTATCCTCAGAAAATTAAAGATAGATCTACCATATGATCCAACTATTCCACTGCTGGGTATTTATCCAAAGAACTTGAAAACACAAAGGCATAAAGATACTTGCACCCCTATGTTCATTGCGGCATTATACACAATAGCCAAGACTCGGAAGCAACCTAGGTGCCCATCAAGGGACAAATGGATAAAGAAGGTGTGGTATTTATACACTATGGACTACTACTCAGCCATAAGAAATTATGAAATCCAGCCATTTGTGACAACATGGATGGACCTTGAGGGTATTATGCTGAGTGAAATAAGTCAGAGGGAGAAAGTCAAATACCATACTATCTCACTCATAAGTAGAAGATAAAAACGACAAAAAAAAACACATAGCATTGGAGATTGGACTGGTGGTTACCATTGGGGAAGGGGGGAGGGGGAGGGCAAAAGGGATGATGAGGGTCACGTGTGAGGGGATGCACTATAATTCGTGTTCTGGTGGTGAACATGAGGTAATGTATCCAGAATTTGAAATATGATGTACATCCGAAAAAAAAAATTAAACAAAATAAAAAATTTTTTAAAAATTTAAAAAAAACAATAACTAAAAATGACAATTATGTGAGGGGAAGGATGTGTTAACTAACATTGTGGTAAACATTTCACAATATGTATGTGTATCAAATCATCGCATTGTACATCTTAATCTTACACAATATTATATGTCAACTATATCTCAATAGAGCTGGGGGGGAAAACAGGCCATCTAACGTAAAAAGTAAACAGATAAAGCAAAAGGAGGTTCTTTAGGCTGAAAGCAAGTGACTCCAGACAGGAATTTGAATCCACAGGGAGGGGGGAAAAGAGCAGTGTTTAGGTAGTTATGAAATTATAAAGGCTTATTTATCTCCTCTTAGCTGACTTAAAAAGCAATTGCATAACATAATATGTGTATAATGTGTTGTTGGGTCTGTGATATATATAGAATGTAGTATCTTTGCCAATAACAGCACCAAGGAGATGGGCGGGAACAAAGGTGTATTGGGCTAAGGAAAAGATTTCAGCTTGTAACTCAATCACAGGAATAGATAAAGAGAACCAAAAATAATAAAGCAAAAGTTTAATATATCAAAATCTATAAATATATACTTGCTCACCTTACTCCTCTCAGCTTCTTTAAAAAACATAAAATTATATAAAATAATATTTATAACAATGTATTATTAGTTTTCTAACATTTATACACACAATATATATAAAAAGAATATGACAAAAAGGATGAAGGGGATACAGCTAAAATGTAGCAACGTTTCTATACCTCCCTGGCATTACCTTAGTAGTAATCTGAAGCTGATTCTGATAAGTTAATGTGTATACAAGGCCTAGAGCAACCACTAAGGAAATAACTCAAAAAATATAGTGAGAAAAATCATTAAAGAAATTTAAATTCCACATTAGACTCATTGATTTAGTAAAAAAGAAAGCAGTAAAGAGAAATAGAAAGAAAAAAGACATGAAACATACAGAAAATTAAAAGTAAAATGGCAAATGTATGCCCAACTATATCAATAATAACATTAAATATGAATGGATTAAACAACCAAATCAAGAGACAGGGATTGTCACACTGGATAAACAAACAAGATCCAAGTATGTGCTGTCTAC